>NW_019263715.1:0-14398 GCF_002742605.1 Olea europaea var. sylvestris | reverse complement strand
TTCAATCTACATCTCTCAATTCCCAATGAAAGTGTCCCTTCCTCAAAAGATTAAGGAAGACAGGTGTTTTGGATTATCAGACCGTGATGTTTTCCCTAATATGTTGTTGTTGGATCTCAAGAATAAATAAAATGAATCAATTCTTGGACATGCTCTTGGATCGTCAAAAAGATGATAAAAATATGTTTTCTAACAGAGACACAATGAACAATCAACCAAAAATTTGTGCTAGGGCATGGGTATTTATATTTGAAGGTGTTTTGGTGGCATGGGCCAAGTAAAACACTTAAGAATGTCACTTGAGCAAGGATCTAGCGAGAATCAAGTGAGAGCCATTCTATTTTTTCACTCGAGTGAAATGCCAACAAAAATTGAGCGACAGTTGAGCAATCATCAATGTTTTCACCATAACTGTTTCTCTCAATGTCCAATTGAGGTGATTCAACTTATGTCAGAAAGCTAACTCAAAGGTTACAATTCTTCTATAATAGCCTTGACTAAATTCCAATTTTTTCTATGTGAAAAATGTATTGCAAGTTACAACTGAGAATTTAGAATATAACTTGTACAGCTCTTTGATATCCTTTAGACTTCTAATTGAATTCCGATGGTCATATGTGATCTTCTTGGACATTTTGGACTACTTCAATGACTCGAACACTAATTTACCTCATCTATCCAAAATTACAAATAAGCCCTTGACTTTTACAAGTGATCAATTTACTCATTTTTGTTCACAGAATTGCCAATTATAATATTGGACCTAACAAGGGCAATTTTAAAATTTCTCCGAGCGACATCATAATGGTTGATGATAGGTAATTCTGACATGTGTCCATAACAAACAGTGACTTTTTTTATATTGTAGTGACATTGTTCGCGTATTTGTTTGTTTCAATTTTAAAACCCACTGCAAGTATACGGTTCGTTAACAAGTAGTAAAATGTACTATGAGTCCAATTATCGTTCCCACGAGGATTGAATTAGCTCTAATTAGACTAATGTGACCTTAACCGAATCTAATTGAATGAAAATTTAGTTTAAATGTGAAAAGCCCTAATTTTGGAAGAAAACCCTAATTTCGAAATTGGAAACCCTAATTTCAAAATTCCACTAATTAAATGACTCAACAACTCAATTAAAATGTAAATATGCAATGTTGTAAATGAAATTGTAGAAATAAGTTGAAATAAAATCATTGGGATATCGAATCCCCATTTGATTTCTATAAACCCTAATTTCACAAATCCAATTAATCAATGGAAAATTGTCAATTCAATGTTCCTACACCTATCTATTATACTCTCTCGATATATATTAGATCTATTTCTGCATATCATCAGCCTATATTTCTATGGAAGATGCAACATACAAAAATGCATGAAATTCTATGAACAATTACTGAATTGCATAAAGCATAGGGGTATATTTCTATCCCCTATTGGACTCTATGTCAGTTTATATATATCGAGTCTATTATACTTCTTTCGAATGTAAAGAATAAACCATCACAATCACATAATAAATGGGCAATAAATCATGGATTCAATCAAAACAATATAAATCAAACAATTTATTCCAAAGACAATTTATATTAAACTCATGAAATATAAGAACTTATAAGAAAATCAAAGGTTCATCGACTCCCAATGAAATAAAAATTTAGCCTATCATGTTTTGAAGAAAATTACAAAGATTGAATAAAGGAGAAGACATCACCCTATTATAATTGATGCTTGAAATCTTCAATCTTGATGAAATCCTCCTTCTTCTTGTATAAATTCTTGGATTCTTGATGTTATTGTGTGCCTCTTTTCTCCCAAAACCGTGTACCCCCTTCTTGACATGTTTTAGGGTATATATAGCGTGTCCCAATTAGGTTAAAAAAGAGTTGGAGTCGAAAAAGAAAACTGCAGAAAACCCCCCGAAATTTCCTATATGCGACTGCATAGAAGGATCCTATGCGGTCGCATAGAGCATTTGAAATGCCCCATTATTTTCCCTGCATCCATCTATGCGACCGCATAGATGGTTACACTATGCGGTCGCATAGATATATCCAACTATGTGATTTTTACATTTTGGTCCCTGAACTTTCTTGTTGCTTCTCTTGACTTCTTTCTTCGATTTCTTTATCTTTTTAACAAATTTTATCTTCCAATTGATGATTGACACCATCAAATCTCATGCCACTCATTCGGTACATCTTTTGAGTATTTGCGCTTTAGTCCTCCAACTTTCAATTGTCTTCATTTCAGTCCCTCTTCAATACTTTCTTCTTCCAATTGTTTTGCTTTGTCATTGAGCTCATACTTGGCATGTTTTTACTCTCGTTTTGCATTTAGCCCAACTTCTCAATATTTGCACCTTTGTTCCTTGAACTATCACTTTGTTGCGTTTTGGTCCTTCTTCGGCTCTTTTCTCCTGAATTCCACAATTTCCATTGAAATACCTACATTGCATGAATTTAATAGGATTAAGCCACAATTCAACCATTTTATCCATGTTTAAGTCATGTTTGTGAACCAAATAAGTGTGTAAAAACATACTTATCAAATCCCCCAAACTTAAACTATTGTTTGTCCTCAAAAAATGCAGTGACTCAATGCTAAACAAACATGGCTTTATAGCTTGCCATGCCTCAGGATTGGAACTTAGCATTAACAATAAAACGATATCAATAGTGCGAGAATAAAATTAACCTTTACTCATCAATTGCAATACTCAACGTGTGTGTGTGAACTCATGCCAACATATCAAGCTTATGAATGGTTTATTCCCGACCCATAGTGGTCAATTTATCCTTGCATTACTCGAGAGATATACAACCCCCCCAAACTTATTCTTTTCACTCTATTATCTCGGGGTGTATTCTAGGATTAGGAGTTTCAACTATAATCCTTACCCTCTCTTGGTTTGGATAGATTTTATCCTTACAAGTACACATATCAACAATTAGAGACTCTCTCTAATTTGATTGTTTCAACCTTTAGGCTCAAACTAAGCTACTTACCTCGTATCAAGGTTAAAGTTATATCAACAAAATGTCCAACAAGGGCCCCCCTTTTTTTTTGTTTCATCTTCTCATTTGCTTTCTATATAACCCGTGTAACGGGTTTTAGGCGATGACTCCCAAACCAGTTGGTCTTAGGGCACCAGGTTTTAAACCCTTGCAGCCTTATTCACCTGAGTTATAAAGGCTCGATAAGATGAATTTTTATCAACTTCTCCTTTTTCTTGCTTTCTATATGACCCCTGTAACGAGCTTTAGACCGATAATTCCCAAACCAGTTGGCTTTAGGATATCAGGTTTTAAATCCTAACAGACTTACTTGCTCAAGTCATAAAGGCTTTTGAGAGAAGTGGTGATTTTCCCATGTTTATTTTATGCCCTTTAATTGTTTTTCTAGACATCTGATCTCAACAACCGTCCTCAACTTAAAGCTTTCACCTATTTCTTACCTTCTGGGTCTAGGCAATCCACACAATATAATTTCATGCACTGAGCCTCTACTTATCTCCATGTTTACCTATAGTGGCTCAACCATCTCCAAACTATCTTAAGGTGGTTTAACGGGTTAATGTTATAGAGGGTTAACCTAGGTTTCTCATATTTTTCACCAAAATCCCAATCAATAACTTAACATGGAAGCATGAGTGGCGTGCAAAAGAATGTCGAGCATTGCATCAATAAGTATTAGCTAATTAAATCCTGTAGTATATCCACAGTTCTAGTTTACACCTGTCCAATAATCACATCATAGCCGGCAAGGCTACCAAACCCACACAAGCATGCAAAAGTAAAATCAACACTCATTCATCACGCATGCATCATGCAGAATGTAGTCAATTTAATGATTGATTGTGAAAATGCATATTAACTACATGCCGAATATTTGTTTGAAAATTATGCTACCATCCCCCAAACTTATACAGTACAGTGTCCTCAATGTAAATGTAAAGTTAGAAAAGCATAATTTAAAAATATATACACAACTTGGCAAATAGAGGTAAACAACACTCCCCTGATCAAAGTGGTGGTCGTGGTGTGTAGCTGGGACCCGCAACATGATCTTCAGGAGGAGATGGAAGGCGAGATAGGATTTGTCTCATCAACTCTGTCTGCTGTGCTTGCTCGGCCTGAATGGATTGAAGCCTATTCTCCATACTTCCCAATCGATCCCAGATTTCGTTCACTCGCCACTGTATGCCATCCATTCTCCCAGCATACATGTTGAACCTACCATTCATGGTTTCCACTTTCCGTCGTGCCGTTGTGGCTTCATTCAAAGCACCCCTTGTGTAGTCCCGGGAAGAGTAGAGGTCTCTCTGTACCTTGTCAACAGTGGTAGTCATGGTCTCGAAACTCTGCTAGAGATGTTGTATGTCCCGGCTAGTTCCAGTGGTGGGGGCGAATATCTGCTTCAATACCTTATTGTTCATATCAACCTGGGATGGTGGTGGAGGAATTTGAGGCATGTCAATGTCTGCATCTAGTTGACCCTCCTCATTCAATTGCTGTCGTCGTCGTGCATTTTCTAATTTCTGTTGGTGCTTCAGTCTCGCTCGGTCTTGGGCCTCTAGTGTGGATTGCTTGATAAAGGGGCTTGGCTTTTCTGGTGCTTCCCCAGGTTGGATTTGTATGCCTGCTGCTCTACATATTCCACTTATCAGACTAGGAAAAATTAGTGAGTAGTGCCTATCACCCCAAGTGCCTGTACCATGAATTTGGTTGTAGATGTACGTGGCTAGATCAATCTAGTTTCCTCTAACCAAATGGTATATGAATCCGGCCCTTGGATTTGTAAATGTTGTTCTATGGGATATAGGCTCGATGTTATGGCACATGAATAACCATAAAATTGCTATGGATGGGGTGAGATCTATCTGATGCCAGTCTGCTGTAGGTAGAGGCCAAGCGTTTTCACGTCCCAACAATATTTCTGCAACCTCATTCTAGTTGAAGTCTTCTGGGATAGGGACCACATTATTCCAGGATAACGAATAGTAGTCATGAATTACCTCTGGTGAAAACATAATCCATTTGCCCCTAACCTATGTCTGATGTAAGTGCTCCGATCCGGGAGTGTCGATTTCTGTGTTGAAATTTGCATAAAACTCCTTTGCTAGATTCTCATACACTGGATGAGGTCTTTCTATCACCTTTTCCCAGCCATAGTTGTGAATCAGATATGATATTTCAAAGTTAGGAAAATCTTCTAGCTTAACTGGCCTCTCGGGAATGATTGCCCAATTACGCACAACATTGGCACAACGGGCTGCTATATCTGATGAAAGGAATCTTCGAACACCCCCTTTGGGTTCTCTTGTTCGGGCCGTTCCAGATGAGGAGCCGACTTTCTCTTTTCCCTTTGAAGTTCTTTTAGGAGGCATCCTGAAAAAAGAAGTACACAATATCAATCACTTTGTATAGGAATAACGGGCATTAATAATCTTTGAATTCATAATCCCCCAAACTTTCTTCAACATGCACATGTACGTGTACTTATGCAATTTTTCAAAACATGAATCACCAATATAACTCTAACATTTCATAAGTATGGAAAACTCAAAATTATGTCTCGAATATGCATTTTTAGAAAATTTGACCCATGACCAAGTGACCAACTTCGGCCCCGGGCATCACTGAGAAATATCGAAATTTTCCCGGGCAAGTTTTGGACATGTTAAAGTACTCAATGACATCTAGCATATATCCAAATTTCACCTTAATCGGAGGTCGTTTGCATAAGATAACATAGGGACGAAGGTAGTGATGTGAGTGAATATGATTAGCCATGAAGTGCCTTTGTGAATTCAAATGTTGAGGTAGTGTTTTTCAAATGAAATTGCACATGATTAATAGGCCAATAAGCTGCACAATAACGATGTAAATGATTGCATAAGTGAAAAGTTTAAGAATTCAAAACATGCGTCAATGTGGCATTTCGTCGAACATGTGGTGTGCAATGTGAATTTCTTCCTACTTCTTCTAAAACACTACCAAGAATTTGCCCCCAATTCACAACACCATGTCATACTACCTTATACATTCTAACCAATTCCAAAACATTGAATGATAAACGGTAAAATGAAGCTCGAAATTAGGGATTAGAAGAACATACCTTGTATTTCCAATTTTCTTGTTAAATGAAATGTTGAACTCAATGTATAGTCTAATCCAAATTGGGTGCTTGAATTGTGAATGTGTGAAGTGGGTGCAAGTGAGGAGTGATATGTGTGTGGTGTGCAAGTGTGAGGGTGGGTGAAGTGTGTACGAGTGTCTCGAGTGTGAGTGAGGAGGGGAAATTTTGGGGAGGAATGGTGTGGTCACGGGTTAAAACCCGTGACCACAACACTATGCGACCACATAGTGTTGCACTATGTGGTCGCATAGTGCAACAAAGACCCTCCTTTTTGTTTTCGATAACGGTCTATGCGACCGCATAGACTGTTGGTCTATGCGGTCGCATAGACCAAACTGGGTATTTTTTTTAAAGAAATAAAATAAAAGAAATAAAAAGAGTGCCATTTTTTTCAATTTTTTTTTTAAATGACTTAAAATTTAAACTCCCCCAAAATCGGTTTTTCATTTAAAAATTTGACTCGCCTCATTATATTCCTGGAAAAATTGAAAATTTTGACTTGAAAAGAGGAATATACTTATCGAAACTTGGCACCAAAATCGATTTTTCATAAATGTTGCCCCACATTCTGAAAGCTTAACCAAAACGAACATCTTCGCACATCGAAATGCGTGATACACACTCGAACACCCAAACACTTCATTTAGCACCCATTCATGCAATATTAAACGTGTAGTGCCTAGGCTATCATGCAAAATATGATCGATGACCTAAGAAACAAACTAAACTCAAACAAATTCCTAAACTAATGCAATGCAATAAAATAAATTTAATGATACAGTGGGTTGCCTCCCACTCAGAGCTAGGTTATAGTCGATAGCTCGACTTTACTATATTGTGTCATTCTGGCGATCCAAGATGGACGGTAGACTTGTCCTTTGAGAAATCACCGCCCCAATAGTACTTCAAACGTTGTCCATTAACTTTGAATGTCCCCTTGTTGTCGTGAGTGATCTCAATTGCCCCATGTGGAAACACCTGTGTAATGGTATACGGACCAGACCATCTCAATCTCAATTTTCCTGGAAACAGTTTAAGCCTGGAGTTGTAGAGTAGCATTTTCTGCCCCACCTTAAAGTCACGCCTCTGGATATGCATGTCATGCCATTTCTTGGTGCGCTCTTTGTAGATCATTGAGTTCTCGTAGGCCTCCATTCTGAACTCATCCAGTTCATTCAATTGTAACAGCCATTTTTCACCCGCAGCCTTCAAATCCAAGTTCAATTTCTTCATTGCCCAATAGGCATGATGTTCGATCTCAAGAGGTAGGTGACATGCTTTCCCAAAAACCAATCGATATGGTAACATTCCTATAGGGGTCTTGAATGCAGTCCTATAGGCCCACAAGGCATCATCCAGTTTCTTTGACCAATCCTTTCGTGATGAGTTGACTGTGACTTCGAGTATTCGCTTCAATTGCCTATTGGATACTTCGACCTGTCCGTTGGTTTGGGGATGGTATGCGGTGGCTATACGGTGCTTAACGCCATATTTCGCTAACAAGTACTCAAACTGACGATTGCAGAAATGTGTGCCCCCGTCACTGATTATGGCTTTTGGTATTCCAAATCGGGTAAAAATGTTCTTCTTTAAAAACTCAATCACCACTTTCCCATCATTAGTAGGTAGTGCAACAGCCTCGACCTACTTCGATACATAATCCATAGCCACTAATATGTATTGATTTGAAAAAGATGGTGGAAATGGTCCCATGAAGTCGATCCCCCAGACGTCTAATAATTCCACCTCTAAGATACTATTCAAAGGCATCTCATTTCTTCTAGATATGTTACCTGTGCGCTGACATCGGTCACACCTTTTCACAAATTGAAAAGCGTCTTTAAAGAGTGTAGGCCAGTAAAAACCTGATTGAAGAATCTTCGCAGCTATTTTCGAAGCACCAAAATGCCCTACATATATAGATGAGTGACAGTTTTCTAATATCAAAGGCACATCTTCCTCTGGTACACAGCGACGAACAATTTGATCAACCCCCTGCCTGTAGAGAATGGGATCTTCCCAAAAATAATACTTCAATTCAGCGAAGAATTTCTTCTTCTGGTGACTTGAATAATCTGGCGGTATGATAGACCTGGCTAAATAGTTAACTATATCTGCATACCAGGGTGTTTCCATCACACCAAAAATCTGTTCGTCTGGGAAGATTTCATTTATTTCCACTGTCTCTTTCCGTTCTGTGTCCTCAAGCCGAGATAGGTGGTCCGCCACCACGTTTTCACTGCCTTTCTTATCCTTAATTTCCAAGTCAAACTCTTAAAGTAGTAATATCCAACGAATGAGACGTGGCTTAGCATCCTTCTTTTCCATTAAGTACCTGATAGCGGCATGATCTGTGTAGACTACGACCTTCGACCCCACAAGGTATGATCGAAATTTGTCAAATGCATAGACTATAGCAAGAAGCTCTTTCTCCGTAGTGGTATAATTTAACTGAGCATCGTTCAAAGTCTTACTTGCATAGTAGATCACGTGAAATACTTTATTCCTTCGTTGACCCAACACGGCTCCCACAGCATAATCACTGGCGTCACACATTAATTCAAATGGCAGATTCCAATCTGGTGTGATAATTACAGGTGTTGAAATCAACTTCTCTTTCAAAGTGTTAAAGGCCTGCAGACACTCATCAGTAAACCCAAATGTGGATTCCTTCATCAGTAAACAGCATAGAGGTTTGGTAATTTTTGAAAAATCCTTGATAAACCTTCTGTAGAATCCAGCGTGCCCAAGAAAACTCCGAACACCCTTCACTGAGGTAAGTGGTGGTAAATTCTCGATCACTTGAATCTTTGCCCTGTCCACTTCAATACCCTTTGCTGAAATTTTGTGCCCTAGTACGATGCCTTCCTGTACCATGAAGTGGCATTTCTCCCAATTTAACACCAAGTTGGTCTCCGTACACCGTTGTAGCACAAGACTTAGATGCTCCAAGCACTCATCAAATAAAGATCCAAACAGAAGTCATCCATGAATACCTCGATGAATTTCTCAATCATGTCTGAGAAAATAGCCATCATGCACCGCTGAAAGGTAGCGGGAGCATTGCATAATCCAAATGGCATCCTTCTGTATGCAAAGGTGCTATAGGGACAAGTGAAAGTGGTCTTCTCCTGATCATCTGGTGCCACTGGAATCTGATTATACCCGGAGTATCCATCTAGGAAACAGTAGTGTGAATGCCCTGCTAATCTCTCCAGCATCTGATCAATGAACGGTAATGGAAAGTGATCCTTTCGAGTAGCTATATTTAGTTTACGGTAGTCAATGCAAACTCTCCATCCAGTCACTGTCCGTGAGGAATCAACTCATTTTTCTTATTTTCTATCACTATGATTCCTCCTTTCTTGGGAACAACTTGCACCGCACTGATCCATGCACTATCTGATATTGGATAAATAATGCCTGCATCGAGCAACTTCAATACCTTAGCTCTAACCACTTCCTTCATGTGTGGGTTCAATCTCCGCTGCCCATCAATACTTGGTTTGAATTTTTCCTCCATGAGTATCTTATGCATGCATACAGATGGGCTGATCCCCTTTATATCTGCAATCGACCATCCAATAGTTGTTTTATTCTCCCTTAACACCCGAAGTAGTTTCTCTTCCTCTACTTCACTGACAGTGCTTGAAATAATAACAGGTAGTGCAGAAGATTCCCCCAGGTACGCATATCGAAGATGTGGTGGCAGTTGTTTGAGTTCCAATTTGGGCGGTTTCACAATATATGGCACTGATTTTGCAGTCCTAGTTCCCAGCTCTTCATAGTAGCGTCTGCGCATATATGGCTGGTTACTCTCCAAAAATCGAGCACATGTCTCAATCTCACTTGATTTAGAATGGGTGGATTGTGAATGTGCAATGCATGCCTCGTATGCATTGGAAGGATGATGTAGCCGAAATGTGTCTTGAACTATTCAGTCGACTACATCTATCTGGAAACAACTCTTTGACTCAGTAGGGAATTTCATTGCTTTGAACACGTTGAATGAGATTTGCTCGTCACCAAGCCTCAATATCAGCTGCCCCTTCTGAACATCTACAGTTGCTCTCCCAGTGGTAAGAAAGGTCGCCCAAAAATGAGTGGAACATCCTTATCTTCTTCCATGTCCAAGATAAGAAAATCAGCTGGAAATATGAACTTCTCCACTTTTACCAGCACGTCTTCAATGATTCCTCTAGGATGTGTAAGGGATCGATCTGCTAACTGCAATGTCACTGTTGTGGCTTTTGCTTCTCCCAAGCCGAGTTTCCTGAAAATAGAAAGAGGCATTAGATTAATACTTGCACCCAAATCACACAAAGCTTTATCAAAATAATAGTCTCCAATAGTGCAGGGTACAGTAAAACTCCCTGGATCTTTCAGTTTTGGGGATAGCTTTCTCTGGATTCTGGCGCTGCATTCCTTAGTCAACATTACTGTTTCGTGTTCTTCTATCTTTCACTTGTTGGAGAGGATATCCTTCAGGAATTTTGTATAGCTCGGCATCTGAACAAGTGCTTCAGCAAATGGGATGTTGATATGCAGTTTCTTGAAGACTTCAAGGAACTTACTATATTGCTGCTTCATTTTATGCTTTCTCAACCTTTGTGGAAACGGAATAGGAGGCTCATGAGGGTTAATAGGATTAGTATTTTTACCCTGTGATGTCTTGGAATTCCTCTTAACCTCATCTCCTGTTGCATTGTCAGTTTGCTCCACAATTTCTTCCTCCAAAGTTGGCGCTGATTCCTTGTTGGCTCCCGAACTTTTTACGTGTGGTTCTGACAGTTGTACTCCACTTCTGGTTGTTATAGCCTTTGCATGTTCCTTAGGGTTAATTTCAGTATTGCTGGGTAGGTTTCCCGGTGCTCTACCCGTCATGGAAATTGCTATCTGTCCCACTTGTGTCTCCAAGTTCTTGATCGCTGCACTTTGATCTTGAAGTGTTGTTTCCTTCCTTTGCATAACTTGGTTATTGGCTTCCATGTACTGATTGGTGTGTGCCATAAATTTCTCGAACATATCCTCCAAATGTGGCTTTTTGTCTTGTTGCTAATATTGCCCTTGTGGTCTATTTTGATTCTGGTTGCTCCAAGAGAAATTTGGGTGTTTTCTCCAGCCTTGATTGAAGGTTTCTAAATGTGGGTTATTTTGCTGGCGCTGACCCCATTGTACGAATTCTGCATGTTCTACTCCTTGTGCTAGAATTGGGCAAGTAGCAGTACTGTGATCTGCTCCACATTATTTACAATTCTGCTTCATAACTTGTTTAGCAGTGGCGGTTTGTGAAATGCTTTCAACCTTATGGAATAAGGAATCTATTTTCGCCGACAGTGCTGAGTAAGTATCTACTTCATACACCCCAGGTGCTCTCTTCTGAACTACTCGATCTGTAGACCACAGAGCTGAAGTTGTAGCCATCCTTTCAAACAGCTCCCAGGCTCCGTCAATTGTTCTTGTAGAGATAGACCCATCAGATGATGCATCCACCATACTCTTAAATGATGGGAGTAATCCAGTGAAGAAAAATCTGATATGGGTCTTCTTGTCAAAACCATGTTGCGGGCACTTCTTTAACATGTTCTTGAAACGGTTCCATGCCTTTTCAAATGATTCTGACTTGATCTGGTTGAATATTGAGATGTCATGCCGCATTTTAGCTACTTTAGCTGACGAGAAGAACTTAGTCCAAAATTTATGAGCTAGCTCGTTCCAAGTAGTGATGCTTCCGACAGGGAGTGAATCCAGTCATTCAAGTGTTTTATCCCTCAAGGTGTGTGGGAACAAGTGCAGTCTTATAGCATCATCGGAGATACCTTGGTATCTGAAGTGTTTACACATATCAAGAAATCGAGATATGTGTGTATGCGGATTCTCACTAGCCATCCCATGGTATTGATGTCCATTCTGAAACAGTTGAATCACGTTTGTCTTCAGTTGGAAGTTCGGTTGCCCAAATGGAGGATACACAATACTAGATTGACTTTGCACCACCAATGGTGCCATGAAATCCCCAAGTACCGTATTTCCATCCTCTTCCACTGCCAAACCTTCGTTGAGTGGAATTCCCGGTCGATTTTGCTCGTTAGCCATTTGTTGTACCACTCTTGCTTCCCTTTGCTTGTGACAGAATGTGCGTTTGATCTCTGGATCTATAGGGACCAAGTCTTGATTAGGTGCTCCTTGCATGCAAGCCCTGATATGGCAGAATTAACATAAAAATTCAATATAAACAATAATAAAATAAATCTAATAAAATTAACAAGTACTAAACTAAATAAGTTCGAATTAGTGTCACAAAAGATAGAATTAAATCTAAAATTCAATCCCCGGCAACGGTGCCAAAAACTTGTTTGCGTATTTGTTTGTTTCAATTTTAAAACCCACCGCAAGTGTACGGTTCGTTAACAAGAATAAAATGGACCATGAGTCCAAGTATCGTTCCCACGAGGATTGAATTAGCTCTAATTAGACTAATGTGCCTTAACCGAATCTAATTGAATGAAAATTTGGTTTAAATGTGAAAAGCCCTAATTTTGGAAGAAAACCCTAATTTCGAAATTGGAAACCCTAATTTCAAAATTCCACTAATTAAATGACTCAACAACTCAATTAAAATGTAAATATGCAATGTTGTAAATGAAATTGTAGAAATAAGTTGAAATAAAATCATTGGGATATCGAATCCCCATTTGATTTCTATAAACCCTAATTTCACAAATCCAATTAATCAATGGAAAATAGTCAATTCAATGTTCCTACGCCTATCTAATATACTCTCTCGATATATATTAGATCTATTTCTGCATATCATCAGCCTATATTTCTATGGAAGATGCAACATACAAAAACGCATGAAATTCTATGAACAATTACCAAATTACATAAAGCATAGGGGTATATTTCTATCCCCTATTGGACTCTATGTCAGTATATATATATCGAGTCTATTCTACTTCTTTCGAATGTAAAGAATAAACCATCACAATCACATAATAAATGGGCAATAAATCATGGATTCAATCAAAACAATATAAATCAAACAATTTATTCCAAAGACAATTTATATTAAACTCATGAAATATAAGAACTTATAAGAAAATCAAAGGTTCATCGACTCCCAATGAAATAAAAATTTAGCCTATCATGTTTTGAAGAAAATTACAATGATTGAATAAAGGAGAAGACATCACCCTATTATAATTGATGCTTGAAATCTTCAATCTTGATGAAATCCTCCTTCTTCTTGTATAAATTCTTGGATTCTTGATGTTATTGTGTGCCTCTTTTCTCCCAAAACCGTGTACCCCCTTCTTGACGTGTTTTAGGGTATATATAGCATGTCCCAATTAGGTTAAAAAAGAGTTGGAGTCGAAAAAGGAAACTGCAGAAAACCCCCCGAAATTTCCTATATGCGACCGCATAGAAGGATCCTTCTGCGGTCGCATAGAGCATTTGAAATGCCCCATTATTTTCCCTGCATCTATCTATGTGAACCATCTATCGCATAGATGGTTACACTATGCGGTCGCATAGATATATCCAACTATGTGGTTTTTACATTTTGGTCCCTGAACTTCCTTGTTACTTCTCTTGACTTCTTTCTTGGATTTCTTCATCTTTTCAACAAATTTTATCTTCCAATTGATGATTGACACCATCAAATCTCATGCCACTCATTCGGTACATCTTTTGAGTATTTGCGCTTTAGTCCTCCAACTTTCAATTGTCTTCATTTCAGTCCCTCTTCAATACTTTCTTCTTCCAATTGTTTTGCTTTATCATTGAGCTCATACTTGGCATGTTTTTACTCTCGTTTTGCATTTAGCTCAACTTCTCAATATTTGTACCTTTGGTCCTCGAACTATCACTTTGTTGCGTTTTGGTCCTTCTTCGGCTTTTTTCTCCTGAATTCCACAATTTCCATTGAAATACCTACATTGCATGACTTTAATAGGATTAAGCCAAAATTCAACTATTTTATCCATGTTTAAGTCATGTTTGTGAACCAAATAAGTGTGTAAAAATATACTTATCAGACATTTAATTAGAAAAAAATTTTGCATACAAACAATCATTTTTCCTTGATGTGGATATTTTTCTTACTGGCAAATTGTTATGAATCTTATTCACCTGACATATGAGTACTTTAATTCAACTAATTTCTCCTTATTATCAAAGTAAAGTTAATTTATTAGATGGTTTAAACCAAATCACAAATATATATGTTTCAATCATAATTACTAAAA
>NW_019263714.1:0-14405 GCF_002742605.1 Olea europaea var. sylvestris | reverse complement strand
ATTTCATCTGAGTTTTGTTAAATGGCGCATTTTCAATCAAATTTGACTATAATTTCATCTGAATTTTGATCATTGGTGCTCCTTCAATAAAATTTGACTAAAATTTCACCTAGGTTTAGTTCATTGGTGCGTTTCCAACGAAACTTGACTAAAATTTCGCTTGGATTTTGTTCATGGCATGCTTCCAGTTAAATTTGACTAAAATTTTGCTTGAGTTTGGTTCATTGGTGTGTGCCCAATCAAATTTTACTAAAATTTCGTCTGGATTTTGTTCATTATTGCGCTTCAAATCAAAATGACTACAATTTCATCTGAGTTTAGTTAAATGATGCATTTTATTTCATCTGAATTTTGATCGTTGATCCTCCTCCAATCAAATTTGACTAGAATTCACTTTGATTTAGTTCATTGGCGCGTTTCCGATCAAATTTGACTAAAATTTCACTTGAATTTTGTTCATTTTCGTGTGTACAATCAAATTTGACTAAAATTTCACTTGAGTTTGGTTCATAGGAGCATTTCCAATCAAATTTAACGAAAATTTCACCTGGGTTTTGTTCATTGGCATGTTTCCAATAAAATTAGACTAAAATTTCACTTGAGTTTGGTTCCTTGGCGTGTTTCCAATCAAATTTGACTAAAATTTCATTAGGATTTTGTTCATTGTCGCGCTTCAAATCAAATATGACTACAATTTCATCAGAGTTTTGTTAAATGGGCCGTTTCCTATCAAATTTGACCAAAATTTCACCTGAGTAAAGTTCATTGGCGTGTTTCCAATCAAATTTTACTAAAATCTCACTTGAGTATGGTTTACTGAAGCATTTTCATTCAAATTTTACCAAAATTTGGTCTGAATTTTGTTCATTGACGCGCTTCCTATCAAATTTGACTATAATTTCATATTAGGTTAGTTCATTGGCGCATTTCCAATCAAATTTGACTAAAATTTCACCTGGGTTTTGTTCATTGTCATGTTTTCAATCAAATTTCACTTGAATTTTGTTCATTGGTGCGTTTTCAATCAAATTTGACTAAAATTTCGTCTGGATTTGGTTCTTTGTCGAGCATCAAATCAAATATGACTACAATTTCATCTGAGTTTTGTTAAATGGCACATTTTCAATCAAATTTGAGTAAAAATTCATCTGGATTTTGGCCAATGGTGCTATTCCAATCGAATTTGACAAAAATTTCACATGAATTCAGTTCATTGGCGTGTTTCCAATCAAATTTGACAAAAACTTACCTAGATTTTGTTCATTGGCGTGTTTCCAATTAAATTTGACTAAAATTTTACTTGAGTTTGATTCATTGGTGCGTTTTCGATCAAATTTGACCAAAATTTCGCCTGAATTTTGTTCATTGGCGTGCTTCCAAACAAATTAGACTAAAATTTCACTTGTAATTTGTTCATTGGTGCATGTCCAATCAAATTTTACTAACATTTTGTCTGGATTTTGTTCATTGTCGCGCATCAAAATCAAATATTACTACAATTTCATCTGAGTTTTGTTAAATGGCGTGTTCTCAAAAAAGTTTTATTATAATTTCACTGGATATAGATCATTGGTGCTCCTTCGGTCAAATTTTACTAAAATTTCACATGGATTTATTCATGGGTGTGTTTCTAATAAATTTCGACTAAAATTTCACCTGAATTTTGTTCATTGGCGTGTTTTTAATCAAATTTGACTAAAATTTTACTTGAGTTTGGTTTATAGGAGCATTTCCAATCAATTTGACTAAAATTTCAATTGGGTTTTGTTCACTGGCGTGTTTCCAATAAAATTTAACTAAGATTCCACTTGAGTTTAGTTCATTAGCGCGTTTCCAATCAAATCCGACTAAAATTTCGTCAGGATTTTGTTCATTGTCACACTTCAATTTCGTTAAACGACGTGTTTCCTATCAAATTTGACTAAAGTTTCACCTGAGTTTTGTTCATTAGCGTGTTTCCAATCAAATTTGACAAAAACTTCACTTGAGTATGGTTCATTGACACATTTTCATTCAAATTTGAATAAAATTCTGTCCGCATTTTGTTCATTGGCGCACTTCAAATCAAATATGACCACAATTTCATATAAGTTTTGTTAAATGACGCATTTTCAATCAAATTTGAGTAAAATTTCATCTGAATTTTGTTCATTGGTGCGCTTCCAATCAAATTTGACTATAATTCCACTTTAGTTTAGTTCAATGGCGCGTTTCAATTCAAATTTGACAAAAATTTACCTGAATTTTGTTCATTGGCGTGTTTCGAATCGAACTTGACTAAAATTTGACTTGAATTTGGTTCATTGGCGTGTTTCCAATCAAATTTGATTAAAATTTCATCTGGACATTGTTCATTGTCGCACGTCAAATCAAATATGACTACAATTTCATCTGAGTTTGGTTAAATGGTGTATTTTAATCAAATTTGAGGAAAATTTCATCTAGATTTTGAACATTGGTGCTCTTCGAATCAAATTTGACTAAAATTTTATGTGGGTTTAGTTCATTGGCGCGTTTTCAATCAAATTTGACAAAAATCTCACCTTAGTTTGGTTCATTTTTGCGTTTCCAAACAAATTTGACTAAAGTTTCTCTTGAATTTTGATCATGGCGTGTTTCCAATCAAATTTGAAAAGAATTTCACTTGAGTTTGGTTTATTGGCACGTTTCCTATCAGATTTGACTAAAATTTTATCTGGTTTTTGTTCATTGTCGTGTTTCGAATCAAATATGACTACAATTTCATCTGAGTTTTGTTAAATGGCACTTTTTCAATCAAATTTGAGAAAATTTTCTCTGGATTTTGATCATTGTTGCTTTTCCAATCAAATATTACTAAAATTTCACACGGATTTAGTTCATTGGCGTGTTTCCAATAAAATTTGACAAAAATTTCACCTGGGTTTTGTTCATTGGCATGTTTCAAATCAAATTTGACTAAAATTTCCTCTGGAATTTTTTCATTACAGTGCTTCAAATCAAATATGACTACAATTTCATCTGAATTTTGTTAAATAATGTGTTTTCAATCAAATTTGACTATAATTTCATCTAAATTTTAATCATTGGTGCCCCTACAATGAAATTTGACTAAAATTTTAACTGTATTTTGTTCATTGGCGTGCTTCCAATCAAATTTCACTTGAGTTTGGTTCATATGAGCATTTCCAATCAAATTTGATCAAAATTTCACATGGGTTTTGTTCATTGGCCTGTTTCCAATCAATTTTGACTAAAATTTCACTTGAATTTGGTTTATTGGTGCGTTTCCAATCAAATTTGACTATAATTTCATCTGGATTTTGATCATTGGTGCTCCTCCAAACAAATTAGAATAAAATTTCACTTGGGTTTAGTTCATTAGCACGTTTCCAATTAAATTTGACTAAAATTTCACCTCAATTTTGTTCATTGGCATGTTTCCAATCAAATTTGACTAAAATTTCACTTGAGTTTGGTTCATAGGATCGTTTTCAATCAAATTTGACTAAAATTTCACATGAATTTGGTTCGTTAGCATGTTTCCAATCAAATTTGACTAAGATTTCATCTTGATTTTGTTCATTTTCGCACTTCAAATCAAATATGGCTACAATTTCATCTGAGTTTTGTTAAATGGTGATTTTTAATAAAATTTGACAAAAATTTCATCTAAATTTGGATTGTTGGTGCTCTTCCAATCAAATTTGACTTAAATTGCACATGGGTTTAGTTCATTGGTGCGTTTCCAATCAAATTTGACAAAAAATTCATCTGAGTTTGGTTCATTGGAGTGTTTCCAATCAAATTTGACTAAAATTTCACTTAAGTTGGGTTCATTGGTGCGTTTTCAATCAAATTTGACTAAAATTCCATCTAGACTTTATTCATTGGTGTGCTTCCAATCAAATTTGACGAAAATTTCCCATTGGTTTAGTTCATTGGAGCGTTTCCATTCAAACTTGACTAAGATTCCACCTGGATTTTGTTCATTGGCGTGTTTCCAATCAAATTTTACTAAAATTTCACCTGAATTTGGTTCATTGGCGTGTTCCCAATAAATTTTGGCTAAAATTTCGTCTGAATTTTGTTCATTGTTGTACTTCTAATCAAATATGACTATAATTTCATCTGAGTTTTGTTAAAGGGCGCTTTTTCAATCAAATTTGACTAAAATTTCATTTGTATTTTGATCATTGGTTCTCTTCCAATCAAATTTGATCAAAATTTCACATTGGTTTACTTCAATAGCGCGTTTCCAATCAAACTTGACAAAAATTTCACCTGGATTTTGTTCATCCACATGTTTCCAATCTAATTTGACTAAAATTTCCCTTGAGTTTGACTCATTGACGCGTTTTCAATCAAATTTGACTAAAATTTCACCCGAGTTTTCATTCATTAATGTGCTTCCAATCAAACTTGACTAAAATTTTACTTGAGTTTGGTTCATTTGTGCGTGTCCAACCAAATTTGACTAAAATTTCATCTGGATTTTGTTCACTGTCGCGCTTCAAATCAAAATGACTACATTTTTGTCTGAGTTTTGTTAAATATGGGTCGTTTTCAATCAAATTTGACTGTAATTTCATCTGAATTTTGATCATTGTGCTCATCCAATCAAATTTCACTAAAATTTCACATGGGCTTAGTTCATTGGCGTGTTTCAAATCAAGTTTGACTAAAATTTCACCTGAATTTTATTTATTGGTATGTTTTCAATCAAATTTGACTTAAATTTCACTTGTGTTTGGTTTATAGGTATGTTTTCAGTCAAATTTGACTAAAATTTCACTTGGATTTTGTTCATTAGCGTGTTTCCATTCAAATTTGACTAAAATTTCACTTGAATTTGGTTCATCGGCACGTTTCGAAACAAATTTGCTTCAAATAAAATATTCATCTAAGTTTTGTTAAATGGCACATTTTCAATCAAATTGGAGTAAAATTTCATTTGAATTTTGTTTATTGGTGCGCTTCCAATCAAATTTAACTATAATTTCACATTAGTTTAGTTCATTGGCGCATTTCCAATCAAATTTGATTAAAATTTCACCTGGGTTTTGTTCATCGGCATATTTCCAATCAAATTTCACTAAAATTTCACTTGAATTTGGTTCATTGGCGCGTCTCCAATCAAATTTGACCAAAATTTCGTTTGGATTTTGTCCATTGTCGCGCGTCAAATCAAATATCACTTCAATTTCATATGAGTTTTGTTAAATGGGGCGTTTTCAATCAAACTTGAGTAAAATTTCTTATGGATTTTGATCATTGTGCTCTTCTAATCGAATTTGACTAAAATTTCACATGGGTTTAGTTTATTGGCGGGTTTCCAATCAAATTTGACAAAAATTTCTCCTGAGTTTGGTTTATTGGCACGTTACCAATCAAATTTGATAAAAAATTCCATCTATGTTTTGTTAATCGGTGGGTTTCAAATCAAAGTTAACTAAAATTTCTCATTGGTTTAATTTATTGGAAAGTTTCCATTAAAATTTGACTTAAATTTAGATTTGATTTTGTTCATTAGCGGTTTCCAGTCAAATTTGACTAAAATTTCGCTTAGTTTTAGGTCATCAGCGTATTTTCAATCAAATTTGAATAAAATATCATCTGTGTTTCATTCATTGTTGGGTTTCCAATCAAATTTGACTTAAATTTCACCTGGGTTTAGGTCATTGGCACGTTTCGAATTAAATTTGACTAAAATTTCACTTGAGTTTGGCTCATTGGCGCGTTTCCAATCAAAGTTGACTAAAATTTCGACTAGATTTTGTTCATTGGTGTGCTTCCAATCAAATTTAACGAAAATTTCACATTTGTTTAGTTTATTGGCGCCTTTCCAATCAAATTTGACTAAAATTTCACATGGATTTTTTTCTTTGGCCTTTTTCCCATAAAATTTGACAAAAACTTCACTTGAATTTGGTTCATTGGTGCGTTTCCCATTAAATTTGACTAAAATTTTGTCTAAATTTTGTTCATCGTCGCGCTTCAAATTAAATGTGACTACAATTTCATTTGAGTTTTATTAAATGGCGCTTTATCAATCAAATTTGAGAAAAATTTCATCTGGATTTTGATCATTGGTGCTTTTCCAATCAAATTTAACTAAAATGTCACGTGGGTTTAGTTTATTGGCGCATTTCCAAACAAATTTGAAAAAAATTTCACCTGGGTTTTGTTCATTGGTGTGTTTCCAATCAAATTTCACTAAAATCTCACTTGAGTTTGACTCATTGGCTCGTTTTCTATTAAATTTGACTAAAATTTCACATGGGTTTCGTTCATTGGCGCGTTTCCTATCAATTTTGACAAAAAATTCGTCAGGATTTGGTTCATTGGCACGCGTTTCTAGTCAAATTTGACTAAAATTTCACTTAAATTTTGTTCGTTAGCGTGTTTCCAATCAAATTTGACAGAAATTTCACATGAGTTTGGTTCATTAACTCGTTTTCAATCAAATTTGACAAAAATTTCATCTGAATTTTGTTCATTGTGACGCTTCAAAACAAACATGACTACAATTTCATCTAAGTTTTGTTAAACGACGCTTTTTCAATCAAATTTGAGTAAAATTTCATTTGGATTTTGATCATTGGTGCTCTTCCAATCAAATTTAACTAAAATTTCGCGTGGGTTTAGTTCATGGGCACGTTGCCAATCAAATTTCACAAAAATTTCACTTGGATTTTGTTCATTGGCATTTTTCCAATCAAATTTGACTAAAATTTCACTTGAGTTTATTTTATTGGCACGTGTCCAATCAAATTTGACTAAAATTTCGTCTCGATTTAGTTCATTATTGTGCATCGAGCCAAATATGACTACAATTTCATTTGAGTTTTGTTAAGTGGCGCATTTTGAATCAAATTTGACCATAATTTCATCTGAATTTTGATCATTGGTGCTCTTCCAATCAAATTTGACTAAAATTTCACATGGGTTTACTTCATTAGCGCGTTTCCAATCGTATTTAACAAAAACTTCTCCTGGATTTTGTTCATTGGCCTGTTCCAATCAATTTTGACTAAAATTTCACTTGATTTTGATTCATTGGCGCGTTTTCAATCAAATTTAACTAAAATTTCACCTGGGTTTCGTTCATTGGCATGTTTCCAATTACATTTGACAAAAATTTAACGTAAGTTTAGTTCATTGGCACGTGTCCAATCAAATTTAACTAAAATTTCGTCTGGATTTTGTTCATTATTGTGCTTCAAATCAAAATGATTATAATTTCATCTGAGTTTTGTTAAATCGCACGTTTTTAATCAGTTTTGACTATAATTTCATCTGAATTTTGATCATTGATGTTCCTCCAATCAAATTTGACTAAAATTTCACTTGTGTTTAGTTCATTGGCGCGTTTCCAATCAAATTTAACTAAAATTTCACCTAAATTTTGTTCATTGGCATGTTTCCAATTAAATTTGACTAAAATTTCATTTGAGTTTCGTTCTTAGGAGCGTTTCCATTCAAAGATGACTAAAATTTCACCTGGATTTTGTTAATTGACATGTTTTCAATCAAATTTGACTAAAATTTCACTTAAGTTAGGTTCATTGGTGTATTTTCAATCAATTTTGACTAAAATATCATTTGCGTTTTGCTCATGGGAGGGTTTACCATCAAATTTGACTAAAATTCCAGCTAGATTTTATTCATTGGTGTGCTTCCAATCAAATTTGACGAAAATTTCCCATTGGTTTAGTTCATTGGTTCCAATCAAACTTGACTAAGATTTCACCTGGATTTTGTTCATTGGCATGTTCTCAATCAAATTTGACTAAAATTTCACTTGAATTTGGTTCATTGGTGTGTTCCCAATGAAATTTGACTAAAATTTCATCTCAGTTTTGTTCATTGTCACACTTCAAATAAAATACGACTACAATTTCATCTGAGTTTTGTTAAAGGGCGCTTTTCAATCAAATTTGACTAAAATTTCATCTGGATTTTGATCATTGGTTCTCTTCCAATCAAAATTGACCAAAATCTCACATAGGTTTACTTCATTAGTACATTTCTAATCAAATTTGACAAAAATTTCACCTGAATTTTGTTCATAGGCATGTTTCCAATCAAATTTGACTAATATTGCCCTTGAGTTTGACTCATTGGCGCGTTTTCAATCAAATTTGACTAAAATTTCACCTGGGTTTCGTTCATTAGCATGCTTCCAATAAAATTTGACTAAAATTTCACTTGAGTTTGGTTTATTTACGTGTGTCCAATCAAATTTGACTAAAATTTTGTCTGGATCTTGTTCACTGTCATGCTTCAAATCAAAATGACTACATTTTCATCTGAGTTTTGTTAAACGGGGTGTTTTAAATCAAATTTGGCTATAATTTCATCTGGATTTTGATCATTGTGCTTATCCAATCAAATTTGACTAAAATTTCACATGGGCTTAGTTCATTGGCGCGTTTCAAATCAAGTTTAACTAAAATTTCACTTGGATTTTGCTCATTAGTGTGTTTTCAATCAAATTTGACTTAAATTTCACTTGAGTTTGGTTCATAGGAGCCTTTCCAGTCAAATTTGACTAAAATTTCACTTGGGTTTTGTTCATTGGCGTGTTTCCAATCAAATTTGACTAAAATTTCACCTGATTTAGTTCTTTGGTGCGTTTTCAATCAAATTTGACTAAAATTTCACCTGACTTTTGTTCATTGGTGTGCTTCCAATCAAATTTGACAAAAATTTCACGTGAATTTAGTTCATTAGCACGTGTCAAATCAAATCTGACTAAAATTTCGTCTGGATTTTGTTCATTGTCGCGCTTCAAATCAAAATGACTAAAATTTCATCTGAGTTTTGTTAAATGGCACATTTTCAATCAATTTTGACTATAATTTCATCTGGATTTTGATCATTGGTGCTCCTCCATTCAAATTTGACTAAAATTTCACACGTGTTTAGTTAATTGGCCTGTTTTAAATCAAATTTAACTGAAATTTCAACTAGATTTTGTTCATTAGCATGTTTCCAATTAAATTTGACTAAAATTTTATTTGAGTTTCATTCATAGGAGCGTTTCCATTCAAATATGACTAAAATATCACTTGGGTTTTGTTCATTGGTGTGTTTCCAATCAAATTTGACTAAAATTTCACTTAAGTTAGGTTCATTGGTGCGTTTTCAATCAAATTTGACTAAAATTTCATCTGAATTTTGTTCATTGTCATGTTTCAAATCAAAAATGACTACAATTTCATATGAGTTTTGTTAAATGGCGTGTTTCCAATCAAATTTGACTAAAGTTTCACCTGAGTTTTGTTCATTGGTATGTTTTCAATCAAATTTGACTAAAATTTCACTTGAGTACGGTTTATTGACACGTTTTCATTCAAATTTGAATAAAATTTTGTCTGCATTTTGTTCATTGGTGCACTTCAAATTAAATATGACTAAATTTCATCTAAATTTTGTTAAATGGCGTGTTTTCAATTAAATTTGAGTAAAATTTCATCTGAATTTTATTCATTGGTGCGCTTCCAAGCAAATTTGACTTTAATTTCACATTAATTTAGTTCATTGACGAGTTTCCAATCAAATTTCATTGAAATTTTACCTGGATTTTGTTCATTGGCATGTTTCCAATCAATTTTGACAAAAATTTCACTTGAATTTGGTTCATCGGCGCGTTTCAAAACAAATTTGACTAAAATTTTGTCTAGATTTTATTCATTGTCGCATGTCAAATCAAATATGACTACAACTTCATCTGAGTTTTGTTAAATGGCACATTTTCAATCAAATTTGAGTAAAATTTCATCTGAATTTTGATCAATGGTGCTCTTCTAATCAAATTTGACTAAAATTTCGTCTGGATTTTGCTCATTGTCGTGCTTCAAATCAAATATGACTACAATGTCATCAAAGTTTCAATCAAATTTGACTATAATTTCATCTAGATGTTGATCATTGGTGCTCCTCCAATCTAATTTGACTAAAATTTCACTTGGGTTTAGTTCATTGGCGCATTTTCAATCAAATTTAACTAAAATTTCACCTGAATTTTGCTCATTGGCGTGTTTTCAATCAAATTTGACTAAAATTTCACTCGAGTTTGGTTCATAGGAGTGTTTTCAATCAAATTTAACTAAAATTTCACCTGAATTTTGCTCATTGGCGTGTTTTCAATCAAATTTGACTAAAATTTCACTCGAGTTTGGTTCATAGGAGTGTTTTCAATCAAATTTAACTAAAATTTCCCCTGAAGTTTGATTCATTTGCTCGTTTCCAAGCCAATTTGACTAAAATTTCACCTGAATTTTGTTCATCGGTGTGTTTCCAATCGAATTTGACTAAAGTTTCACTTGAGTATGGTTCATAGGAGCATTTCCAATCAAATTTGACTAAAATTTCACCTGAATTTTGTTCATCGGTGTGTTTCCAATCGAATTTGACTAAAGTTTCACTTGAGTATGGTTCATAGGAGCATTTCCAATCAAATTTGACTAAAATTTCACCTGGGATTTGTTTGTCAGCACTTTTCCATACAAATTTGACTAAAATTTCGTCAGGATTTGGTTCATTGTCTCGCTTCAAATTAAATATGACTAAATTTTATTTGAGTTTATTAAATGGCGCGTTTCCAATCATATTTGACTAAAATTTCGCCTGAGTTTTGTTCATTGGCGCATTTCCAATCAGATTTGACTAAAATTTCAATTGAGCATGGTTCATTGACGCATTTTCATTCAAATTTGACCAAAATTTTGTATGGATTTTGATCATTGGCGCGCTTCAAATCAAATCTTCATCTAAGTTTTGTTAAAAGATGCGTTTTCAATCAACTTTGAGTAAAATTTCATTTGAATTTTGTTCGTTGGTGCGCTTCCAATCAAATTTGACTATAATTTCACATTGGTTTTGTTCTTTAGCGCGTTTCCAATCAAATTTTACTAAAATTTTTTCTGAGTTGGCTCATTAGCATGTTTCCAATCAAATTTGACTAAAATTTCGCCTGGATTTTGTTCATTGGCATGTTTACAATTGAATTTAACTAAAATTTCAATTGAGTTTTGTTCATAGGAGCGTTTCCAATCAAATTTGACTAAAAATTCATCTGGGATTGGTTCATCAACGCTTTTCCAATCAAATTTGACTACAATTTCGTCAGGATTTTTTCGTTGTCTCGTTTCAAAACAAATATGGCTAAATTTCATCTGAGTTTATTAAATGGCACGTTTCCAATCAAATTTGACTAAAATTTTCACTTGACTAAAATTGTGATCATTTGTGCTCCTTCAATCAAATTTGTGTAAAATTTCATTTGAATTTCGTTCATTGGTGCGTTTCCAATCAAGTTTGACTAAAATTTTACCTAAGTCTGTTCATTGGCGCATTTCCAATCAAATTTGATAAAAGTTTCATCGTAGGCGAGTTTCCAATCAAATTTGACTCAAATTTCACTTGAGTTTGGTTCATTGTCAAGTTTCCAATCAAATTTGACTAAAATTTCACTTGGATATTGTTCATTGGCATGCTTCCAATCAAATTTGAAAAAAAATTCATTTGAATTTGGTTCATTGGCGAGTTTCCAATCAAATTTGAAAAAAAAATTCATTTGAATTTGGTTCATTGGCGAGTTTCCAATCAAATTTGACTAAAATTTCATCTTGATTTTGTTCATTGTCGCGCGTCAAATCGAAAAATATGACTACAATTTCATCTGAGTTTTGTAAAATGGCATGTTTTCAATCAAATTTGAGTAAAATTTTATCTGAATTTTGATCATTGGTGCTCTTTGAATCAAATTTGACTAAAATTTCGCATGGGTTTAGTTCATTGGTTTGTTTCCAATCAAATTTGAATAAAATTTCGCATGGATTTTGTTCATTGGAGTGTTTTCAATCAAATTTGACTGAAATTTCACTTGAATTTGGTTCATTGGCACGTTTTCAATCAAATTTGACTAAAATTTCGTGTGGATTTTGTTCATTGTCACGCGTCAAAACAAATATGACTACAACTTCATTTGAGTTTTGTTAAACGGCGCTTTTTCAATAAAATTTGAATAAAATTTCATCTGGATTTTGATCATTGGTGCTCTTCCAATCAAATTTGACTAAAATTTCACATGGGTTTAGTTCACATGGGTTTAGTTCATTGGCGCATTTCCAATCAAATTTGACAAAAAATTCTCTTGGGTTTTGTTCATCGGCATGTTTTCAATTAAATTTGACTTGAGTTTGGTTCATTGGCATGTGTCCAATCATATTTGACTAAAAAGGTCCTCTCAATGCTCTAACGCCCACACCAGATATGGACCGAACTGTCTCACGACGTTCTGAACCCAGCTCACGTACCGCTTTAATGGGCGAACAGCCCAACCCTTGGAACATACTACAGCCCCTATAATTTCATTTGGATTTTGTTCATTGGCGTATTTCCAATTAAATTTGACTAAAATTTCACTTGAGATTGGTTCATAGGAGCGTTTCCAATCAAATCTGACTAAAATTTCACCTTATTTTTGTTCGTTGGCCTGTTTCCAATCGAATTTGACTAAAATTTCACTTGAGTTTGATTCATTGGCGTGTTTTCAATCAAATTTGACTAAAGTTTCACCTGTGTTTTGTTCATTGGCGCGCTTTCAATCAAATTTGACAAAAATTTCACTTAAGTTTGGTTCATTGCCGCATGTCCAATCAAATTTAACTAAAATTTCGTCTGGATTTTGTTCATTGCCACGCTTCAAATCAAAATGACTACAATTTCATCTGAATTTTGTTAAATGGCATGTTTTTAATAAAATTTGACTGTAATTTCATCTGGATTTTCATCATCTGTGCTCCACCAATCAAATTTGACTAAAACTTCAAATGGGTTTAGTTCATTGGAGCGTTTCTAATCAAATTTAACTAAAATTTCACTTGAATTTTGTTCATTGGCATGTCTCCAATCAAATTTGAGTAAAAGTTAACTTGGCTTTCCTTCATAGGAGTGTTTCCAATCAAATATGATTAAAATTTCACCTTTGCAATTAAATTTGACTAAAATTTCACATGAGTTAGGTTCATTGGCGCGTTTTCAATCCAATTTGACTAAAATTTCGTCTTGATTTTGTTCATTGTCGCTCGTCCAATCAAATATGACTACAATTTCATCTGAGTTTTGTAAAATGACATGTTTTCAATTAAATTTGAGTAAAATTTCTTCTGAATTTTGATTATTGGTGCTCTTCCAATCAAATTTGACTAAAATTTCACATGAGTTTAGTTCATTGGTGCATGTCCAATGAAATTTGACAAATATTTCACCTTATTTTAGTTCATTGGCCCATTTCCAATCAAATTTGACTAAAATTTCACCTGGATATTGTTCGTTGGCGTGTTTCCAATCAAATTTGACTGAAATTTCACTTTAGTTTGGTTCATTGGCACGTTTCCAATCAAATTTGACTAAAATTTCATCTTGATTTTGTTCATTGTCGCTCGTGAAATCAAATTTGACGACAATTTCATCTGAGTTTTGTAAAATGACATGTTTTCAATTAAATTTGAGTAAAATTTCTTCTGAATTTTGATTATTGGTACTCTTCCAATCAAATTTGACTAAAATTTTCACATGGGTTTAGTTCATCGGTGCATTTCCAATCAAATTTGACAAATATTTCACCTTATTTTGGTTCATTAGCGCATTTCCAATCAAATTTGACTAAAATTTCACCTGGATATTGTTCGTTGGCATGTTTCCAATCAAATTTGACTGAAATTTCACTTTAGTTTGGTTCATTGGCACGTTTCCAATCAAATTTGACTAAAATTTCGTCTTGATTTTGTTCATTGTTGCTCGTGAAATCAAATTTGACGACAATTTCATCTGAGTTTTGTAAAATGACATGTTTTCAATTAAATTTGAGTAAAATTTCTTCTGAATTTTGATTATTGGTACTCTTCCAATCAAATTTGACTAAAATTTTCACATGGGTTTAGTTCATCGGTGCATTTCCAATCAAATTTGACAAATATTTCACCTTATTTTGGTTCATTAGCGCATTTCCAATCAAATTTGACTAAAATTTCACCTGGATATTGTTCGTTGGCGTGTTTCCAATCAAATTTGACTGAAATTTCACTTTAATTTGGTTCATTGGCATGTTTCCAATCAAATTTGACTAAAATTTCGTCTTGATTTTGTTCAATGTCGCGCGTCAAATCAAATATGACTACAATTTCATCTGAGTTTTGTCAAACGGTGCTTTTTCAATCAAATTTGAGTAAAATTTCATCTGGATTTGGATCATTGGTGCTCTTCCAATCAAATTTGACTAAAATTTCACATGGATTTAGTTCATCGGTGCGTTTCCAATCAAATTACTCAAAAATTTCACCTGAGTTTTGTTCATCAACATGCTTCCAATCAAATTTGACTAAAATTTCACTTGAGTTTGGTTCATTGGCTCG
>NW_019263713.1:9776-14408 GCF_002742605.1 Olea europaea var. sylvestris | reverse complement strand
AGACATAATTACTACGGAGATTAATTATTTGGAGTCCCAAACGAAGGAATTTGGCTAAAATCCATGATCTCGGGTCTGTGCCACGAGTACAATTTCGCGTGCCGTTTGCAATCAACCGGCCAGATTTTGGCCCATTTCGACACCGTCGCGACAAATGGCAAATTTGGCCCTTGTGCAGTTTTTCTTTGTTAATTTTTTGTCTAGCACATCTTCAACTTGACATAATTAATAGGGAAATTAATTATTCGTCGACCCAAATGAAGGAATTTGGCTAAAATCCCGCGATCCCAGTTGTTTGCCCCGAGTCCAATTTCGTGGGCCGTTTCCAATCAACCTATCAAATTTCGGCCCATTCCAACACCGTCGCGACAAATGACAAAATTACCCATGGTCCGATTTTTCTTTTTAAAATTTCTACCCAGCACTTCTTCAACATGACATAATTAATACAAAAATTAATTATTCTGAGGCCCAAATGAAGGAATTTGGCTAAAATCCCGTGATCCCGGGTCTGTGCCCCAAGTCCAATTTCGGGGGCCATTTCCAAACATCCTGCCAAATCTCGTCCCATTCAGACACCGTCACGACAAATGACAAAATTGCCAATAATGCGGTTTTTCTTTGTTAGTTTTCTATCCAGCACTTCTTCAACCTGACATAATTAATACGAAAATTAATTATTCAGAGGCCGAAACATAGGAATTTGGCTAAAATCCCTTGATCCCGGGTCTGTGGCCCGAGTCCAATTTCCCGGGCCTTTTCCAATCAACCTACCAAATTTTGGCCCATTCCGACACCGTCGCGACAAATGACAAAACTTCTCCTGGTGTAGTGTTTCTTTGTTAATTTTCTGTCCAGGCCTTCTTCAACCTTGCATAATTAATACGGAAATTAATTATTCGAAGGCCCAAATGATGAAATTTGGCTAAAATCCCGTGATCCCGAGTTTGTGCCCTGAGCCCAATTTCGCGGGCCGTTTCCAAACAACCTACTAAATTTCGTCCCATTACGACACCGTCTCGACAAATGACCAAATTGCCCCTAATGCGGTTTTTCTTTATTAATTTTCTGTCCAGCACTTTTTCAACCTGACATATTACGGAAATTAATTATTCAGAGGCCCAAACATAGGAATTTGGCTAAAATCCCTTGATCCCAGGTCTGTGCCCCAAGTCCAATTTCGCGGGCCTTTTCCAATCAACCTGCCAAATTTTGGCTCATTCTAACACCGTCGCGACAAATGACAAAATTTCCCCTGGTGCGGTGTTTCTTTGTTAATTTTCTGTCCAGTCCTTCTTCAACCTAGCATAATTAGGACGGAAATTAATTATTCGGAAGCCCAAACGAAGGAATTTAGCTAAAATCCCGTGATCTCGAGTTCGAACCCCGAGTCCAATTTCGCGGGCCGTTTCCAATCAACTTGCCAAATTTTGGCCCATTCCGACACCATCGCGACAAATGACAAAATTGCCCCCGTGCGGTTTTGCTTTGTTAATTTTCTATCCAGCACTTCTTCAACCTGACATAATTAACAAGGAAATTCATTATTCGGAGGCCCAAACAAAGGAATTTGACTAAAATCTCGTGATCTCGGGTCTATGCCTCGAGTCCAATTTCGTGGGCCGTTTCCAATCAACCTGCCAAATTTTGGCCCATTCCGACACCGTCGCAACAAATGACAATTGCCCCTGGTTCGATTTTTCTTTGTTAATTTTTGGTCCATTACTTCTTCAACCTGACATATTTAATACGGAAATTAATTATTCAGACGCCCAAACGAAGGAATTTGGCTAAAATCCCGTGATCCCAGGTTTGTACCCCGAGTTCAATTTCGCGGGCCGTTTCCAATCAGTCGGCCAAATTTCGGCCCATTTCGACAACGTCGCGACAAATGACAAAATTGTCCCTGGTACGGTTCATCTTTATTAATTTTCTGTCCATCACATCTTCAACTTGACAAAATTAATATGAAAATTAATTATTCGGAGGCCGAGACAAAGGAATTTGGCCAAAATACCGTGATCCCGAGTCTGTGCCCCGAGTCCAATTTCGCGGGCCGTTTCCAATCAACCTGCCAAATTTTGGTCCATTTCGATACCGTCACGACAAATGACAAAATTGCCCCTAGTGTGGTTTTTCTTTGTTAATTTTATGTCCTAAACTTCTTTAACCTGACATAATTAGTACGAAAATTAATCATTCGAAGGCCCAAACGAAGGAGTTTGGCTAAAATCCCGTGATCCCGGGTCTGTGCCTCGAGTCCAATTTCTTTGGCAGTTTCCAATCAGCCAAATTTCGATCCATTCCGACACCGTCGCGACAAATGACAAAATTGACCCTGGTGCGATTTTGCTTTGTTAATTTCCTTTCCAGTACTTCTTCAACCTGACATAATTAATAAGGAAATTAATTATTTGGAGGCCCAAACGAAGGAATTTGGCCAAAATCTTGTGATCCCGGGTCTGTGCCCGAGTCCAATTTCGCGGGCCATTTCCAATTAACCTACCAAATTTCGACGGATTCCGACACCGTCGCGACAAATAACAGAATTTCCCTTGGTGTGGTTTTTCTTTGTTAATTTTCTGGCCTGCACTTCTTTAACCTGACATAATTAGTACGAAAATTAATCATTCGAAGGCCCAAACGAAGGAATTTGGCTAAAATCCCGTGATCCCGAGTCTGTGCCCCGAGTCCAAATTCTCGGGCCGTTTCCAATCAACCTGCCAAATTTCGGCCCATTCCGACACCATCGCGACAAATGACAAAATTGACCCTGGTGCGATTTTGCTTTGTTAATTTTATTTCCTGCACTTCTTCAACCTGACGTAATTAATAAGGAAATTATTTATTTGGAGGCCCAAACGAAGGAATTTGGCTAAAATCTCGTGATCCCGGGTTTGTGCCCCGAGTCCAATTTCGCGGGCCGTTTCCAATCAACATGCCAAACTTTGGCCCATTCCGACATCGTCCCGACAAATGACAAAATTGCCCCTGGTGTGGTTTTTCTTTGTTAATTTTCTGTCCTACACTTCTTTAACCTGACATAATTAGTACGAAAATTAATCATTAGAAGGCCCAAACGAAGGAATTTGGCTAAAATCGCGTGATCCCGGGTTTGTGCCCCGAGTCCAATTTCGCGGGCCGTTTCCAATTAACCTGCCAAATTTTGGCCCATTCCGACACCGTTGCGACAAATGACAAAATTGACCCTGGTGCAGTTTTGCTTTGTTAATTTTCTTTCCAACACTTCTTCAACCTGACATAATTAATAAGAAAATTAATTATTTAGAGGCCTAAACGAAGGAATTTGGCTAAAATCGCGTGATCCCGGGTTTGTGCCCCGAGTCCAATTTCGCGGGCCGTTTCCAATTAACCTGCCAAATTTTGGCCCATTCCGACACCGTTGCGACAAATGACAAAATTGACCCTGGTGCAGTTTTGCTTTGTTAATTTTCTTTCCAACACTTCTTCAACCTGACATAATTAATAAGAAAATTAATTATTTAGAGGCCTAAACGAAGGAATTTGGCTAAAATCCCGTGATCCCGAGTCTGTGCCCCGAGTCCAAATTCTCGGGCCGTTTCCAATCAACCTGCCAAATTTCGGCCCATTCCGAGACCATCGCGACAAATGACAAAATTGACCCTAGTGCGATTTTGCTTTGTTAATTTTATTTCCTGCACTTCTTCAACCTGACGTAATTAATAAGGAAATTATTTATTTGGAGGCCCAAACGAAGGAATTTGGCTAAAATCCCGTGATCCCGGGTTTGTGCCCCGAGTCCAATTTCGCGGGCCGTTTCCAATCAACATGCCAAATTTTGGCCCATTCCGACATCGTCGAGACAAATGACAAAATTGCCCTGGTGTGGTTTTTTTTTGTTGATTTTCTATCCTACACTTCTTTAACCTGACATGATTTGTACGGAAATTAATCATTCGAAGGCCCAAACGAAGGAGTTTGGCTAAAATCCCGTGATCCCGGGTCTGTGCCGGGAGTCCAATTTCTCGAGCCTTTTCCAATCAGCCTGCGACACTGTCGCGACAAATGACACAATTGACCCTGGTGCAGTTTTGCTTTGTTAATTTTCTTTCCAGCACTTCTTCAACCTGACATAATTAATAAGAAAATTAATTATTTAGAGGCCTAAACGAAGGAATTTGGCTAAAATCCCGTGATCCTAGGTCTGTGCCCCGAGTCCAGTTTCGCGGGCCGTTTCCAATTAACCTGCCAAATTTTGGCCCATTCCGACACCGTCGCGACAAATGACAAAATTGCCCTTGGTGTTATTTTTCTTTGTTAATTTTCTGGCCTACACTTCTTTAACCTGACATAATTAGTACGAAAATTAATCATTCGAAGGCCCAAACGAAGGAATTTGGCTAAAATCCCGTGATCCCGGGTCTGTGCCCCGAGTCCAAATTCTCGGGCCGTTTCCAATCAACCTGCAAAATTTCGGCCCATTCCGACACCATCGCGACAAATGACAAAATTGACCCTGGTGCGGTTTTGCTTTGTTAATTTTCTTTCCAGCACTTCTTCAACCTGGCGTAATTAATAAGGAAATTATTTATTTGGAGGCTTAAACGAAGGAATTTGGCTAAAATCCCGTGATCCCGGGTTTGTGCCCCG
>NW_019263713.1:0-3934 GCF_002742605.1 Olea europaea var. sylvestris | reverse complement strand
TTCCGACACTGTCACGAGAAATGACAAAATTGCCCCTGATGCGGTTTTTTTTGTTAATTTTCTGTCCGGCACTTCTTCAACTTGACATAATTAATACGGAAATTAATTATTCGGAGGCCCAAACGAAGGAATTTGGCTAAAATCCCTTGATCCCGAGTCCGTGCCCCGATTCCAATTTCGCGGGCCGTTTTCAATCAACCTGCCAAATTTCAGCCCATTCCGACACCGTCGCGACAAATGATAAAATTGCCCCTGGTGCGGTTTTTCTTTGTTAATTTTCTTTCCCGCACTACTTCAACCTGACATAATTAATTAGGAAATTAATTAGTTGGAGTCCCAAACGATGGAATTTGGCTAAAATCCCATGATCCCAGGTTTGTGCCACGAGTATAATTTCGCGTTCCGTTTCCAATCAACCTGCCAAATTTTGGCCCATTCCGACACCGTCGCAACAAATGACAAAATTGGCCCTCGTGCGGTTTTTCATTGTTAATTTTCTGTCCAGCACTTCTTTCACCTGACATAATTAATCGGGAAATTATTTATTCGGAGACAAACGAAAGAATTTGGCTAAAATCCCGTGATCCCGGGTTTGTGCCCCGAGTCCAATTTCGCGGGCCATTTCCAATCAACCTACCAAATTTCGACCGATTCTGACACCATCACGACAAATGACAATATTGCCACTGGTCCAGTTTTTCTTCGTTAATTTTCTGTCCAGCACTTCTTCAACCAGACATAATTAATACGAAAATTAATTATTCGGAAGCCCAAATGTAGGAATTTGGCTAAAATCCCGTGATCCTGGGTCTGTGCCCCGAGTCCAATTTCGAGGGCCGTTTCCAATCAACTTGCCAAATTTCGGCCCATTCCGCCACCGTCACGACAAATGACAAAATTTCCCCTAGTGCGGTTTTTCTTTTTTTAATTTTCTATCTTACCCTTCTTCGACCTTACATAATTAATGTGGAAATTAATTATTTAGAGGCCCAAACGAAGGAATTTGGCAAAAATCCCGTAATCCCGGGTCTGTGACCTGAGTCCAATTTCGCGGGCTGTTTCCAATCAACCTGCCAAATTTTGGCCCATTCCGACACCGTCGTCACAAATGACAAAATTGCCCCTGGTTCGATTTTGCTTTGTTAATTTTCTATCCAACACTTCTTCAACCTAACATAATTAATAAGGAAATTAATTATTTGAAGGCCTAAAGAAACGAATTTGCTAAAATCCCGTGATTCCGGGTCTGTGCCCCGAGTCCAATTTTGCGGGCCGTTCCCAATCAACCTGCGAAATTTCGGCCAATTCAGACACTGTCGCGGCAAATGACAAAATTGCCCCTGGTCTGGTTTTTCTTTGTTAATTTTTTGTTCGGCACCTCTTCAACCTGAACTAATTAATAAGGAAATGAATTATTCGAAGGCCGAAACGAAGGAATTTAGCGAAAATCTCTTGATTCCAGGTCTGTGCCCCAGGTCCAATTTCGCGGGCCGTTTCCAATGAGCCTGCAAAAATTTCGGCCCATTCCGACATCGTCGCAACAAATGACAAAATTGCCCCTGGTTCAGTTTTTCTTTGTTAATTTTCTCTTCAGCACTTCTTCAACTTGACATAATCAATACGGAAATTAATTATTCAGAGGCTCAAACGAAGGAATTTAGCTAAAATCTAGGGATTCCGGATCTGTGCCCCAGGTCCAATTTCGCGGGCTGTTTCAAGTCCAATTTCGCGGGTCGTTTCCAATCAGCCTGCTAAATTTTGGCCCATTCTGACACCGTCGCGTCAAATGACAAAATTGCCCCTGGTTCGATTTTTCTTTGTTAATTTTCTGTCCAGCACTTCTTCAACTTGACATTATCAATACGGAAATTAATTATTCGGAGGCCCAATGAAGGAATTCGGCTAAAATCCCGTGATCCCAGGTCCGTGCCCCGAGTCCAATTTCCCAGGCCGTTTCCAAACAACCACCCAAATTTCGGCCCATTCCGACACCGTCGCGACAAATGAGAAAGTTGCCCCTGGTGCGGTTTTTCTATGTTAATTTTATGTCCAGCACCTCTGCAACTTGACATAATTAATACGAAAATTAATTATTCGGAAGCAGAAACGAAGGAATTTGGCTAAAATCCCGCGATCCTGAGTCTGTGCCTTGAGTCTAATGTCGCTGGTCGTTTCCAAACAACCGGCCAAATTTCGGCCCATTCCGAAAACGTTGTGACAAATGAGAAAATTGCCCCTGGTGCGATTTTTCTTTGTTAATTTTCTATCCTGCACTTCTTCAACCTGACATAATTAATATGAAAATTAATTATTCGGAAGCCCAAACATAGGAATATGGCTAAAATCCCGTGATCCCGGGTCTGTGCCCCGAGTCCAATTTTGCGGGCCGTTTCCAATCAACCTGCTAAATTTTGGCCCATTTCGACACCATCGTGACAAATGACAAAATTTCCCCTGGTGCGGTTTTTCTTTGTTAATTTTCAGTCCAGCACCTCTTCAACCGGACATAATTAATACGAAAATTAATTATTCGGAAGTCCAAACGAAGGAATTTGGCTAAAATTCCGTGATCCCGAGTCTGTACCCCAAGTCCAATTTCACGGGCCGTTTCCAATCAAACTGCCAAATTTCGACCCATTCCGACATCATCGCGACAAATGACAAAATTACCCCTGGTGCGGTTTTTCTTTGCTAATGTTCTGTCAAGTACTTCTTCAACCTGACATAATTAATACGAAAATTAATCATTCGGAGGCACAAACGAAGGAATTTGGCCAAAATCCCGTGATCTCGGGTCTATGCACCGAGTCCAATTTCACGGGCCGTTTCCAATCAACCTACCAAATTTCGGCCCAATCCGACACCGTCACGACAAATGACAAAATTGCCCCTGGTCCGATTTTTCTTTGTCAATTTTCTGTCCAGCACTTCTTCAACCTGACATAATTAATACGAAAATTAATAATTCGGACGCCCAAATGAAGGAATTTGACTAAAATCCCGTGATCCCAGGTCTATACACCGAGTCCAATTTCGCGGGCCGTTTCCAATCAACTTGCTAAATTTCGGCCCATTGCACCACCGTCGCGACAAATGACCAAATTTTCCCTGATGCGGTGTTTCTTTGTTAATTTTCTGTCCTGCCCTTCTTCAACCTTACATAATTAATGCGGAACTTAATTATTTGGAGGTCCAAACGTAGGAATTTGGCTAAAATCCTGTAATCCCGGGTTTGTGACCCGGGTCCAATTTCACGGGCCGTTTCAAATCAAACTACTAAATTTCGGCCCATTCCGACACAGTCGCGACAAATGACAAAATTGCCCCGGGTGCGGTTTTTCATTGCTAATGTTCTATCCAGCACTTCTTCAACCTAACATAATTAATACGGAAATTAATCATTCGGAGGCCCAAACGAAGGAATTTGGCCAAAATCCCGTGATCTCGGGTCTATGCACCGAGTCCAGTTTCGTGGGCCGTTTCCAATCAACTTACCAAATTTCGACCCAATCCGACACTATCACGACAAATGACAAAATTGCCCCTGCTCTGATATTTCTTTGTCAATTTTCTATCCAACACTTCTTCAACCTGGCATAATTAATACGAAAATTAATAATTTGGATGCCCAAACGAAGGAATTTGACTAAAATCCCGTGATCCCAGGTCTGTGCCCCGAGTCCAATTTCGCGGGCCGTTTCCAATCAACTTGCTAAATTTCGGCCCTTGCACCACCGTCGCGACAAATGACCAAATTTCCCTTGGTGCGGTGTTTCTTTGTTAATTTTCTATCCTGCCCTTCTTCAACCTTACATAATTAATGTGGAAATTAATTATTTGGAGGCCCAAACGTAGGAATTTGGCTAAAATCCCGTAATCCCGGGTCTATGACCCGAGTCTAATTTCACGGGCCATTTCCAATCAAACTGTCAAA
>NW_019263712.1:11665-14411 GCF_002742605.1 Olea europaea var. sylvestris | reverse complement strand
GATGCGGGGCAAATTCATCTTAAGGACAAAGTGTCCAACACTTACCTTGACCAAAAATCCGTCATTTGCATCTTCTTTCTTCATTTTCTGATTCCTTTTATTATGATTTGATTTCAGAAAATAATTAACGTTATTTATATGTTTTTCCTGCAAGGTTTGATCCAAAGAATTACTTGCTTTCGATCGTGAGTTGAAAGGGAACAATCCATATTCAGGTATTCGAATTCGATAAATTCTTATTTTGTCTTCTCAAATCCTATCTTGGTAAGTCGAAATTATATTTCAATTTTATGCAAATTAACGATATGTTTTTTATGAATATATTATGCACAATTATCGATATAATTCTCCAACAGAATGATAGAAACCAAGAACGAACATCTTGCATTCAATCCATAATAATCTTTATAGGAACGTTTGGCATATGAAGGCAGCAACGATATATATAATAATAGTATACGTAGATAATAAGAAAAATATTATTTTAGCACTAGAATCAAAAGAATAGCTCGAGAACATATCAATTGAATGTCAGCAGCAGGATCCAAGAATGCGATGTCAAAACTAAGACTTTTCTATTATGCATGAGAATATCCAAAAATTCAATATTACACCAAATTATTGAACTTTCATAACTGAATTATGGAGGAGATTATACCTAGAATAGAAAGAAAACTTTCTGAATTTCAAATACGTTAAACCTGCATACAAAAAGACAGATACTGGTCAAGATATAATACTTCTGTGTCTGTGAAATAAAGAACTGGACACCATATCACATGCATTCCAGACTGTTTAGAACATAAGTGAATATTCTTTCAAGTTGTCCAAAGAGCGTCCTTGTTATTTGTTATACTTCTCAGAGCAAAGTAACTTATGCACAAATCAATATCATTGAATCTCAAGAAGCTCAAAGTAATTGTGATAACAATGATGATAGATGAAAGCATCAATAATGCATCATGTTATAACTAACTTATATATCTTTGGGTGTCTGATCCTCATGGACTAACAGGAAAGGTACAGGGTTTAGATTCATAACTTATCAGCTAGGGATTTGATGCATGTCTTATTTCTGCATCTAACTCTATTAACTTCATCAGATTGTCACCCAGAATTTTTTTTATTAATTTCCTTTCTAATATTGCAATTCCCTTATTCAAGGATTTATTAGTTATCATTTACTAGGTCTTGTAGATAGTAAGCTAATCTGACAATATTTTTTTTTCACTTAAAGAAACTATGCAACCATCTTCATGATCCCATAAACTTTTTTCTGAGCTGTCTTCTTTTAATTAGTGAACCTTTTGCCTGACATGAAGATAAGAAACAGCAGCGCCTTCTGCTAAGAAGACCCTTAGACTAAAAAGCAACTGCGTCTGTAAATATGTAACGAGTTTAGAGTAACACCAGTTTTACAACTAGATTGCTTACACTTCCAACCCACTTGGTTATTGATAATGCACTTAATGACAAAAAAGACTGTTGAAGCCAATGATGATAAAAATGACCTATAGAAGATTCGAAATATATTTTGTACTCCCCTTGAAAATAAAAACAGGAAAAAAAAAATGTAAGGGACTAACCTGTGTTTATCATGAAATGATGTATTCATGCATCTAATGAACGCCCATCCACTAAAGCTGGAAAATCCAAGAAGTCTATGTAGCTGTTGTGTACCATCCACGTGAAGACAAATTCATCATCTATCATCTGGCAATATTATTCGATAGAGGTGATTAAAAATTTCCTCACGTAGTATTAGCTGTGTTAGTTTCATTTGAAACAAAACCAGTAGACCTAGGAAGTTCAGTTTCTCTTATGACTCTGCTATTTACAACTTTGAATGGCTGCGAACTATATGGCCTTTTGAGCATACTTAATGGCATTCTCAGCTTCTGCTTTCGGTTTCTTCTCCCTCTAACCAAAATGTTAAAAGGTTTTTTCTTCAGCAGCATTCGACGGGTGTCTCTGCACATGATAATCATTGCACCTGATATCCTCTTCTGTTGGATCATTATTGTTGATTGATTGGTTTACAGGAACGGTAAGGATATGCATACTAGTATTATGTTTTTCTTCCCTGTTTTCTGATTGAACACCAGCTATGACATTCAATTTCTCCACAGCCTCTGATGCTTGAAGATCTACTTCTTTCTTAGACTCAATCCCAGCGTCAAGATCTACTGGCAAAGTTTGTACCAAATTCAGAGTCTCCAAGGGAATAGGTTGCTCCTCCAACTCCAAAGTGGATTCAGTAATTGACTCAACTACAGGTGGTGAGACAGGCAATTCTATTGGGTGATGGCCAGGCCAAACCCTACCAGGAATGTAGCCTGACAGATTGGCACTTATGTTACATTGCCAACCAAAATGGTTAGGGTGAAATGGACCGCTAGGTACTGGAAAATTGCTAGGAGGTAATGATTGGAGCTGAGTGTATGCAGGATACATAAATGGCAAGTTGTGCTTCATGTTAGGTGTTGGTGGAGGTGATGGATACGGATGGTGAGGGGAGGAGCACATGGGGTGGGGTAAAATGGTAGTGGTACCTGGATGAAGAGTCATATTCATTGGCCAACAGGTGGGAAAGTTCCCAGAGCAGAAAGGGGATTAATGTGTTGGAAAAATGAGTGAATTGGCTCACTTTTGGCACAATTTTCAGTAGGATCCGTTGGTCCAATTTGAAATATCAAAGTTGATATGTGTTCTCCTCCGCGAGAACATCGAAATCATGTATTTATTT
>NW_019263712.1:0-1844 GCF_002742605.1 Olea europaea var. sylvestris | reverse complement strand
TAAAAAAAAAAAAAAAAGAAAAAAAAGAAGAAAAAAAAAAGCTGAAGGCTTTCCAGTGGATGGCCTACATTCACATTCTCATTCTCCAGTACTTGCAAAGTAGCAATATAACCACAATACCTCATGTTTACGACACCTAGGGTGGCAACATCCTGCCATCAACACGCATGAATTTCTTAAAAAGAAGTGTGACAAAACATAAGTAAGAGCACAAATTGTTGAAAGACATTGCTGTTTAAATCATATTCACCATATCCTTACATGGGCAGCAGTTTTTTCATCAGCAGTTATCCCCTTTAGTAGGTTTCTTTCGATTAATCTTTTGGTATTTACTCCAGTTGCCTGATCTCCATCAATCTTAGTATCTACTTTGCAGCTAGCACTAGAAGCATATTTGATGACTGTTATCCTCAAGTCCCCCACTCTCTCTGTATAAATTATTTTGCCGTTTGCACCAGAATGAGCTAGCTCTGGTTTTCCCACCACATGTTGGATGGCTGAAATGCCTCTAAAAATAGCAACATCGACAAACAAACCGTGGAGAAGAAAAGCTTTCCTATCTCGAACCTGCCTTTCATCTGCTGTTTTGCATGGCATAGATGAAAGAGACGAAAGTTCATGAGCATAAGGTATCAAATCACTTTTGCCATCTCTTCCTAGACCACCTCCATTTCCTCCCCATTTTTCATCCTCTGCAGGGAGAGGAGGAAAGAGGGTGGTGATTGTGTCGCTACAGCGGGTATAAGCCATGTGTTAGCTCTAAAGCCACATGGGAGATTTCCAAACTGCATCAAGCCAAATATTATTATAATTTCAGAGAGGAAAATTTCTGGTGCAACAAAAAGATGTCCCATTACATCATGCAACGTAATGAAGTTCGAGAAAAGGTTGATAAACAAATAAAATCCAAAAAATATATATATATATATATATTATCCACCTTATTCCTCTCCAAGAATGCTTTCATGAGATCATCATATGCCTGGAAAGGAGATCTTAAGACGTGTCAGACATTCAAAATCACTTTCAACCGCAAAAGGCATGCAAATTACGGAATTCAGTATATGTCAACACTTTTCCGATATGAACCCAATACATTTAGTCTAGAGAAAGCATGAAGTACTTACGAGAAAATCATTATATGAATCATAGCTTTATTGTAAATGTTTTAATACAGAAGCAAGAATTCAAAGCCACTCCTTAGTAGTGGTTCGAACGGATAGGACTCAGCTAAATCTAAGAATATCTGACTCCAATTTAGGAAAGATATTCAAGCTTGAGATTCCATGCTTTCAAGTAAGAAGAACTGACATTTTCAAAAGCTCTACTGAGTTGTCTCAATAGATCAATGAGAGTATGACAAAGAATCTGATGCTTTCCAATGCTATAAAAACCTTTTCTGCAAGCTTCAACAGGAATCAACTTCCCATTGCAGAGTTTTACCTGTAAACAAGTACGGAAGCTATTTAGTTCAACTTCTAGTTACATAACTAGAACATTAGCTTTTAATGAGTATTAGATGCCTTACTTCAAGAGAGAAAAGATGATCGGCAGCTAAAACGTCGTCATCTGGTTGTCTTATTGCCCTCCTTATATCTGTATAATCATGGTGCACCAAATAAGAAGTCTTATTTCAAAGAGTAATATAAATTGCATCAAATTATCAACAAAGAAAAAGGGGAAAAAAAAAAGTTTCAGTTCATAAACCTCATATTGTAGATATCTTTAAATATATCAAAATCATTCTTCTTTCCTTCTAGGATCAACCTTTAGAGGACATGGTGTCAATTTTCTTCACCGGCTCTCAGAAAATTTAGGATTGGTTCTTTCAAGACCTTTTTCTT
>NW_019263711.1:0-14417 GCF_002742605.1 Olea europaea var. sylvestris | reverse complement strand
TCGTGATCCTGGGTCCTTGCCCCGAGTCCGATTTTGCGGGCCGTTTCCAATTAACCTGCCAAATTTCGGCGCATTCCGACACCATCGCGACAAATGACAAAATTGCCTCTGGTGCGGTTTTTCTTTTTAAAATTTTGTCCATCACTACTTCAACCGGACATAATTAATACGGCAATTAATTATTTAGATTTCGAAACGAAGGAATTTGGCTAAAATCCCATGATCCCGAGTCTGTGCCCTAAGTCAAATTTCACGGGCCGTTTCCAATCAACCTGCCAAATTTCGGCCCATTCTGACACCGTCGTGACAAATGACAAAATTGCCCATGGTACGGTTTGTCTCTGTTAATTTTCTGTCCAGCACTTCTTCAACCTGATATAATTAATTTGGAAGTTAATTATTTGGAGGCCCAAATGAAGGACTTTGGCTAAAATCCCGTGATCCCGAGTTTGTGCCTAGAGTCCGATTTCGCGGGCTGTATGCAATCAACTTGCCAAATTTCGGCCCATTTCGACACCGTCATGACAAATGACAAAATTGTCCTTGGTACGATTTTTCCTTATTAATTTTCCGTCCAACACTTCTTCAACCTGACATAATTAATACGGAAATTAGTTATTCGGAGGCCCAAATGAAGGAATTTGGCTAAAATCCCGTGATCCCGGGTTTGTGCCCCGAGTCCAATTTCGCGGGCCGTTTCTAGTCAACTTGACAAATTTCAATGAATTTCGAGACCGTCGTGACAAATAACAAAATTGCCTCAGGTACGATTTTGCTTGGTTAATTTTCTGTCCATCACTTCTTCAACCTGACATAATTAGTAAGGAAATTAATTATTCAGAGACCCAAACGAAGAAATTTGGCTAAAATCCCGTGATCCCGGGTCCGTGCCCTGAGTCCAATTACACGGGTCGTTTCCAATCAACCTGCCAAATTTCGGCCCATTCCGACACCATCACGACAAATAACAAAATTGCCCTTGGTGCGGCTTTGCTTTGTTAATTTTGTGTCAATAACATCTTCAACCTGACATAATTAATAATGAAATTAATTATTCGGAGGCCCAAACGAAGGAATTTGGCTAAAATCTCGTGATCCCTTGACCGTGCCCCGAGTCCAATTTCGCGGGCCGTTTCCAATCGACCTGCCAAATTTCAGCCCGTTCCAACACCGTCGGGACAAATGAAAAATTTGCCCCTAGTCCGATTTTTCTTTTCTAATTTTCTGTCGAGCACTACTTCAACCTGACATAATTAATACGGAAATTAATTATTCGGAGTCCGAAACGAAGGAATTTGGCTAAAATCCCGTGATCCCGGGTCTGTGCCCCGAGTCCAATTTCGCGGGCCGTTTCCAATCAACCTGCCAAATTTCGACCCATTTAGGCACCGTTGCGACAAATGACAAAATTGCCCCTGGTGCGATTTTTCTTTCTTAATTTTCTGTCTAGCACTTCTTCGACTTGACATAATTAGTGCGGAAATTAATTATTCGGAGGCCCAAACGAAGGAATTTGGCTAAAATCCCATGATCCCGGGTCTGTGCCCCGAGTCCGATTTAGCGGGCCGTTTCCAATCAACCTGCCAAATTTCGACGCATTCAAACACCGTCGCGACAAATGACAAAATTGCTCATGGTGCAATTTTTCTTTGTTAATTTTTTGTCCAACACTTCTTCAACCTGACATAATTAATACGGAAATTAATTATTCGGAGGCCCAAACGAAGGAATTTGGCTAAAATCCCGTGATCCTGGGTCTGTGCCCCGCGCCCAATTTCGTGGACGTTTCCAATCAACCTGTCAAATTTCGACCCATTCCAACATTGTCGCGACAAATGACGAAATTGCCCTTGGTGCGATTTTTGTTTGTTAATTTTCCGTCCAACACTTCTTCAACCTGACATAATTAATACGAAAATTAATTATTCAGAGGCCCAAACGAAGAAATTTGGCTAAAATCCCGTGATCTCAGGTCTGTGCCCCGAGTCCAATTTCGTGGACCGTTTCCAATCAACCTGTCAAATTTCAACGAATTTCGACACCGTCGCAACAAATAGCAAAATTGCCTCCGGTGTGATTTTACTTTGTTAATTTTCTGTCCATCACTTCTTCAACCTAACATAATTAGTGGGGAAATTAATTATTGGGAGGCCCAAACAAAGAAATTTGGCTAAAATCCGGTGATCCCTGGTTTGTGCCTCGAGTCCAATTTCACGGGTTGTTTCCAATCAACCTGCTAAATTTCGGCCCATTCCAACACTATCGAGACAAATGACAAAATTGCCCTTGGTGTGGCATTGCTTTGTTAATTTTGTGTCAATCACTTCTTCAACCTGACATAATTAATAAGGAAATTGATTATTCGGAGGCCCAAACGAAAGAATTCGGCTAAAATCTCGTGATCCCGGGTCCGTGCCCCGAGTCCAATTTCGCGGGCCATTTCCAATCAACCTGCCAAATTTGGGCCCGTTCCGACATCGTCGTCGCGACAAATGACAAAATTGCTCCTGGTACGGTTTTTCTCTGTTAATTTTCTATCCATCACTTCTTCAACCTGACATAATTAGTACGAAAATTAATTATTCGGAGGCCCAAACGAAGAAATTTGGCGAAAATCCTGTGATCCCGGGTCCGTGCCCTGAGTCCAATTACACGGGTCATTTCCAATCAACCCGCCAAATTTCGGCCCATTCCGACACCATCGTGACAAATGACAAAATTGCTTGGTGCGGCTTTGCTTTGTTAATTTTGTGTCAATCACATCTTCAACCTGATATAATTAATAAGGAAATTAATTATTCGGAGGCCCAAACGAAGGAATTAGGCTAAAATCTCGTGATCCCGTGTCTGTGCCCCGAGTCCAATTTCGCGGGCCGTTTCCAATCATCGTGCCAAATTTCAGCCAATGTCAACACCGTCACGACAAATGACAAAATTGCCCCTGGTGCGATTTTTCTTTGTTAATTTTTTGTCCAACACTTCTTCGACCTGACATAATTAATACGGAAATTAATTATTCGAAGGCCCAAACGAAGGAATTTGGCTAAAATTCCGTGATCCTGGGTCTGTGCCCCGCACCCAATTTCGTGGACGTTTCCAATCAACCTGTCAAATTTCGACCCATTCTGACATTGTCGCGACAAATGACGAAATTGCCCCTGGTGCGATTTTTGTTTGTTAATTTTCCGTCCAACACTTCTTCAACCTGACATAATTAATACGGAAATTAATTATTCAGAGGCCCAAACGAAGAAATTTGGCTAAAATCCCGTGATCCCGGGTCTGTGCCTCGAGTCCAATTTCGTGGACCGTTTCCAATCAACCTGTCAAATTTCAACGAATTTCGACACCGTCGCAACAAATAGCAAAATTGCCTCCGGTGTGATTTTGCTTTGATAATTTTCTGTCCATCACTTCTTCAACCTGACATAATTAATAGGGAAATTAATTATTCGGAGGCCCAAACGAAGAAATTTGGCTAAAATCCGGTGATCCCTGGTTTGTGCCTCGAGTCCAATTTCACGGGTTGTTTCCAATCAACCTGCCAAATTTTGGCCCATTCCGACACTATCGTGACAAATGACAAAATTGCCCTTGGTGCGGCATTGCTTTGTTAAGTTTGTGTCAATCACTTCTTCAACCTGACATAATTAATAAGGAAATTGATTATTCGGAGGCCCAAACGAAAGAATTCGGCTAAAATCTCGTGATCCCCGGTCCGTGCCCCGAGTCCAATTTCGCGGGCCATTTCCAATCAACCTGCCAAATTTGGGCCTGTTCCGACATCGTCGTCGCAACAAATGACAAAATTGCTCCTGGTACGATTTTTCTCTGTTAATTTTCTGTCCATCACTTCTTCTGCCTGACATAATTAGTACGAAAATTAATTATTCGGAGGCCCAAACGAAGAAATTTGGCTAAAATCCCGTGATCCCAGGTCCGTGCCCTGAGTCCAATTACACGGGTCATTTCCAATCAACCTGCCAAATTTCGGCCCATTCCGACACCATCGCGACAAATGACAAAATTGCCCTTGGTGCGGCTTTGCTTTGTTAATTTTGTGTCAATCACATCTTCAACCTGACATAATTAATCAGGAAATTAATTATTCGGAGGCCCAAACGAAGGAATTTGGCTAAAATCTCGTGATCTCGTGTCTATGCCCCGAGTCCAATTTCGCGGGCCGTTTCCAATCATCCTGCCAAATTTCAGCCAATATCAACACCGTCACGACAAATGACAAAATTGCCCCTGGTGCGATTTTTCTTAGTTAATTTTCTGTCCAACAGTTCTTCAACCCGACATAATTAATACGGAAATTAATTATTCGAAGTCCAAAACAAAGGAATTTGGCTAAAATCCCGTGATCTCGGGTCCGTGCCCCGAGTCCAATTTCGAGGGCCGTTTCCAATCAACCTACCAAATTTCAGCCCATTCCGGCACCGTCGCGACAAATGACAAAATTGCCCCTGGTGCGGTTTTTCTTTGTTAATTTTTTGTCTAGCACTTCTTCGACCTGACATAATTAGTGCGGAAATTAATTGTTCGGAGGCCCAAACGAAGAAATTTGGCTAAAATCCTGTGATCCTGGGTTTGTGCTCCGAGTCCGATTTCGGGGGCCGTTTCCTATCAACCTGCCAAATTTCTGCGCATTCCGACACCGTCGCGACAAATGACAAAATTGCTCATGGTGCAGTTTTTCTTTGTTAATTTTCTGTCCAACACTTCTTCAACCTAACATAATTAATACGAAAATTAATTATTTGGAGGCCCAAACGAAGGAATTTGGCTAAAATCTCGTGATCCTAGGTCTGTGCCCCGTGTCCAATTTCGTGGGCCGTTTCCAATCAACTTGCCAAATTTCGACCCATTCTGACATCGTCGCGACAAATGACAAAATTGCCCCTAGTGCGGTTTTTTTTGTTAATTTTTCGTCCAACACTTCTTCAACCCGACATAAGTAATACGGAAATTAATTATTTGGATGCCCAGAAGAAGGAATTTGGCTAATATCCCGTGATCCCAAGTATGTGCCTCGAGTCCAATTTCGCAGGCCGTTTCCAAACAACATGCCAAATTTCGGCCCATTCCGACACCATCACGACAAATGACAAAATTGTCCTTGGTGCAGCTCTGCTTTGTTAATTTTGTGTCAATCACTTCTTCAACCTGATGTAATTAGTAAGGAAATTAATTATTCGGAGGCCCAAATGAAGAAATTTGGCTAAAATCCCGTGATCTCGGGTCCGTGCCTCGTTTCCAATTTCATGGGCCGTTTTCAATCAACCTGCTAAATTTCGTCGAATTTTGACGCCGTCGTGGCAAATGACAAAATTGCCCCTGGTGCGGTTTTTTTTTAATTTTCTGTCCAGCACTACTTCAACCTGACATAATTAATACAGAAATTAATTATTCGGAGTCCGAAACGAAGGAATTTGGCTAAAATCCCGTGATCCCGGGTTTGTGCCCAGAGTCCGATTTCGCGGCTCGTATCCAATAAACCTCCCAAATTTCGGCCCATTCCGACACCGTCGTGACAAATGACAAAATTGTCCCTGGTGCTGTTTTTTTTGTTAATTTTCCGTCCAACACTTCTTCAACCTGACATAAATAATATGGAAATTAATTATTCGGAGGCCCAAACGAAGGAATTTGGCTAAAATCTCGTGATCCCGGGTCTATGCCCCGGACAATTTCGCGGGCCGTTTCGAATCAACCTGCCAAATTTCAACGAATTTCGACACCATTGCGACAAATAACAAAATTGCCCCAGGTGCGATTTTGCTTTGTTAACTTTCTGTCCATCACTTCTTCAACCTGACATAATTAATAAGGAAATTAATTATTCGGAGGCCCAAACGAAGAAATTTGGCTAAAATCCTGTGATCTCGATTCTGTACCCCAAGTCCAATTTCATGAGTCGTTTCCAATCAACCTGCCAAATTTCGGCCCATTCCGACACCATCGCGACAAATGACAAAATTGCCCTTGATGCGGCTTTATTTTGTTAATTTTGTGTCCATCACTTCTTCAACTTAACATAATTAATAAGGAAATTAATTATTCGGAGGCCCAAACGAAGGAATTTGGCTAAAATCCCGTGAACCCGGGGTCGTGCCCTGAGTCCAATTTCGCGGGCCGTATCCAATCAACCTGCCAAATTTCGGCCCATTTCGACATTGTCGTGACAAATGATAGAATTGTCCCTGGTGCGATTTTTCTTTTTTAATTTTCTGTCCAGCACTACTTCAACCTGACATAATTAATATGAAAATTAATTATTCGGAGTCCGAAATGAAGGAATTCGGCTAAAATCCCGTGATCCCGGGGTCTGTACCCCGAGTCAAATTTCACGGGCCGTTTCCAATCAACTTGCCAAATTTCAGATCATTCCTACACCATCGTGACAAATGACAAAATTGCCCATGGTACGATTTTTCTTTGTTAATATTCTGTCTAGCACTTCTTCAACCTGATATAATTAATACGGAAGTTAATTATTTGGAGGCCCAAATGAAGGACTTTGGCTAAAATCCCGTGATCCATGGTCAGTACTCTGAGTCCGATTTCACGGGCCATATCCAATCAACCTGGCAAATTTCGGTCCATTCCGACACCGTCGCAAAAAATGATAAAATCGCTCCTGGTTCGGTTTTTCTCTGTTAATTTTCTGTCTAGCACTTCTTCAACCTAACATAATTAATACGGAAATTAATTATTCGGAGGCCCAAATGAAGGAATACGGCTAAAATCTCTTGATCCTGGGTCTGTGCCCCGAGTCCAATTTCTAGGGCCGTTTCTAATCAACCTGCCAAATTTCGGCCCATTCCGACACCATCAAGACAAATGACAAAATTGCTCCTGGTTCGATTTTTCCCTGTTAATTTTCTGTCTAGCACTTCTTCAACCTGACATAATTAATACGGAAATTAATTATTCGGAGGCCCAAATGAAGGAATAAGGCTAAAATCCCATGATCCTGGGTCTGTGTCCCGAGTCCAATTTCTAGGGCCGTTTCCAATCAACCTGCCAAATTTCGGCCCATTCCGACACCGTCGAGACAAGTGATAAAATTGCCCTTGGTGCGATTTTTCTTTGTAAATTTTCTGTCCTGTACTTCTTCAACCTGACATAATTAATATGAAAATTAATTATTCGGAGGCCCAAACGAAGGAATTTAGCTTAAATCCCATGATCCAGGGTCCGTGCCCCGAGTCCAATTTCGCGGGCCGTTTCCAATCAACCGGCCAAATTTTGACCAATTCGGGCACCATCGCGACAAATAACAAAATTGCCCTTACTGCGGTTTTGCTATGTTAATTTTCTGTCCATCACTTCTTCAACTTGACATAATTAATAAGGAAATTAATTATCCAGAGGCCCAAACGAAAGAATTTTGCTAAAATCCCGTGATCCCGGGTCTGCGCCTCGAGTCCAATTTGGCAGGGCGTTTCCAATCAACCTGCAAAATTTTGGCCCGTTCCGACACCATCGTGACAAATGATAAAATTGCCCCTGGTGCGGTTTTTCTTTTTTAATTTTCTATCCAGCACTACTTCAACCTGACATAATTAATACGAAAATTAATTATTTGGTTAAAATCCTGTGGTTTAGGGTCTGTGCCCCGAGTCCAATTTCATGGGCCGTTTCCAATCAACCTGCCAAATTTCAACCCATTTCGACACCGTCGCGACAAATGACAAAATTGCCCCTAGTGCCGATTTTCTTTGTTAATTTTCTGTCTAGCACTTCTTCAACCTGACCTAATAAATACAGAAGTTAATTATTCGGAGGCCCAAACGAAGGAATTTGGCTAAAGTCCCATGATCCTGGGTCTGTGTCCTGAGTCCAATTTCGCGGGCCGTTTCCAATCAACCTGCCAAATTTTGGCACATTCTGACACCGTCTTGACAAATGACAAAATTGCCCCTGGTGCGGGTTTTCTTTGTAAATTTTCTGTCCTGCACTTCTTCAACCTGACATAATTAATACGGAAAATAATTATTCGGAGGTCGAAACGATGGAATTTGGCTAGAATCCCGTGATCCCAGGTCCATGCCCCGAGACCAATTTCGCGGGCCATTTCCAATCAACCTGCTAAATTTCGTCGAATTTTGACACCGTCGCAACAAATGACAAAATTGCCCCTGGAGCGGTTTTTCTTTGTTAATTTTTTGTCCATCAATTCTTTAACCGGACAAAATTAATTCGAAAATTAATTATTCGAAGTCCGAAACGAAGGAATTTGGCTAAAATCCTGGAATCCCGGGTCTGTGCCCTAAGTCCAATTTCGCAGGCCCTTTCCAATCAACCTGCCAAATTTCGGCCAATTCCGACACCGTCGCGATAAATGACAAAATTGCCCCTGGAGCGGTTTTTCTATGTTAATTTTCTGTCTAGCACTTCTTCGACCTGATATAATTAATGTGGAAATTAATTATTTGGAGGCCCAAACGAAGGAATTTGGCTAAAATCCCGTGATCCCGGGTCTGTGCCATGAGTCCGATTTCGCCGGCCGTTTCAAATCAACCAGCCAAATTTCGGCGCATTCCGACACCGTCGCGACAAATGACAAAATTGCTCCTGGTGTAGTTTTTCGTTGTTAATTTTCTGTCCAACACTTCTTCAACCTGACATAATAAATACGGAAATTAACTATTCAGAGGCCCAAACGAATAAATTTGGCTAAAATCCCGTGATCCCGGGTCTGTGCCCCGAGTCCAATTTCGCTGGCCGTTTTCAATCAAACTGCCAAATTTCGGCCCATTCCGTCATCGTCGCGACAAATGATAAAATTGCCCCTAGTGCGGTTTTTCTTTATAAATTTTCTATCCTGCACTTCTTCATCCCGACATAATTAATACGGAAATTAATTATTCGAAGGCCTAAACGAAGGAATTTGGCTTAAATCCCGTGATCCCGGGTCCGTGCCCCGAGTCCAATTTCTCGGGCCATTTCCAATCAACCTGCCAAATTTTGACGAATTCCGATACCGTCTCGACAAATAACAAAATTGCCCCTGCTGCAGTTTTGCTTTGTTAATTTTTTTTCCATCACTTCTTCAACCTGACATAATTAATACAAAAATTAATTATTCAGAGTCCGAAACGAAGGAATTTGGATAAAATCCCATGATCTCGGGTATGTGCCCCAAATCCAATTTCGCGGGCCGTTTCCAATAACCTGTCAAATTTCGGCCTAGTCCGACATCGTCGCGACAAATGACAAAATCACCTCTGGTACGATTTTTCTTTGTAAATTTTATGCTGGGGCCGTTTCCAATAAACCTACCAAATTTCGGCCCTTTCCGACGTCACGACAAATGACAAAATTCCCCCTAGTGCTATTTTTCTTTTTCAGTTTTCTATCCAACACTTCTTCAACCTGACATAATTAATACGAAAATTAATTATTCGGAGGCCCAACCGAAGGAATTTGGCTAAAATCCCGTGATCTTGAGTCTGTGCCCCGAGTCCAATTTCGCGGCCCGTTTCCAATCAACCTGCAAAATTTCGGCCCATTCTGACACCATCGCGACAAATGACAAAATTGCCCCTGGTGCGGTTTTTCTTTTTAATTTTCTGTCCAGCACTCCTTCAATCTAACATAATTAATAAGGAAATTAATTATTCGAAATCCGAAACGAAGGAATTTAGCTAAAATCCCATGATCCCGGCCCTATGTCCTGAGTCCAATTTCACGAGCCGTTTCCAATCAACCTGTCAAATTTCGACCCATTCCGATACCGTCGCGACAAATGACAAAATTGCCCCTGGTGCAGTTTTTCTTTATTAATTTTGTGTCCATCACTTCTTCAACCTGACATAATTAATAAGGAAATTAATTATTCGGAGGCCCAAACGAAAGAATTTGGCTAAAATCCCGTGATCCCGGGTCTGTGCCCCGAGTCCAATTTCGTGGGTCGTTTCCAATCAACCTGCCAAATTTCTGCCCGTTCCGACACCGTCGTGACAAATGACGAAATTGCCCCTGGTGCGATTTTTCTTTTTTAATTTTCTGCCCAACACTACTTCAACCTGACATAATTAATACTGAAATTAATTATTCGGAGTTTGAAACGAAGGAATTTGGATAAAATCCTGTGATCCTGGGTCCATGCCCCGAGTCCAATTTTGCGGGCCGTTTCCAATAAGCTGCCAAATTTCAGCCCATTCGCCCATCGTCGTGACAAATGACAAATTTGCCCCTGGTACGGTTTTTCTTCGTAAATTTTCTGTCCAGAACTTATTCAACCTGACATAATTAATATGGAAATTAATTATTCGGAGGCCCAAATGAAGGAATTTGGCTAAAATCCCGTGATCCCGAGTCTGTGCATCGAGTCCAATTTCACGGCCCGTTTCCAATCAACCTGCAAAATTTCAGCCCATTCCGACGCCGTTGCTACAAATGACAAAATTGTCCCTGGTGCGGTTTTTCTTTGTTAATTTTCCGTCCAACATTCCTCAACCTGACATAATTAATACGAAAATTAATTATTCGGACACCAAAAGAAGGAATTTGGCTAAAATCCTGTGATCATGGGTCTATGCCCCGAGTTCAATTTCACGGGCCGTTTCCAATAACCTGCTAAATTTTAGCCTATTCGGTATCGTCGCCAGAAATGACAAAACTGCCCCTGGTGTGGTTTTTCTTTTTAAATTTTCTGTCTAACAATTCTTCAACCTGACATAATTAATAGGTAAATTAATTATTCAGAGGCCCAAATGATGAAATTTGGCTAAAATCCTGTGATCCCAGGTCCGTGCCACGAGTCCAATTTCACGAGCCATTTTCAATCAACCAGCCGAATTTCGACGAATTTCGGCACCGTCGCGACAAATGTAAAAATTGCCCCTGGAGCGGTTTTTCTTTGTTAATTTTCTGTCCATCACTTCTTTAACCGGACAAAATTAATTCGAAAATTAATTATTCGAAGTCCGAAACGAAGGAATTTGGCTAAAATCCCGGAATCCAGGGTCTGTGCCCTAAGTCCAATTTCGCAGGCCCTTTCCAATCAACCTGCCAAATTTCGGCGAATTCCAACATCATCGTGACAAATGACAAAATTGCCCCTGGTGCGGTTTTTCTTTGTAAATTTTCTGTCCAGCACTTCTTCGACCTGACATAATTAATACGTAAAATTAATTACTCGGAGGCCCGAACGAAGGAATTTGGCTAAAATCCCGTGATCCCGGGTCTGTGCCATGAGTCCGATTTCGCAGGCCGTTTCCAATCCACCTACCAAATTTCGGCCCATTACGACACCGTCGCGACAAATGACAAAATTGCTCCTGGTGCAGTTTTTCTTTGTTAATTTTCTGTCCAACACTTCTTCAACCTGACATAATTAATACGGAAATTAATTATTGGGAGGCCCAAATGACGGAATTTGGCTAAAATCCCATGATCTTGGGTCTGTGGCCCGTGTCCAATTTCGCGGGCCGTTTCCAATCAAATTGCCAAATTTCGACCCATTCCGACACCGTCGCGACAAATGACGAAATTGCCCCTGGTGCGGCTTTTCATTGTTAATTTTGTGTCCATCACTACTTCAACCTGACATAATTAATAAGGAAATTCATTATTCAGAGGCCAAAATGAAGGAATTTGGCTAAAATCCCGTGATCCTAGGTCTGCGCCCCGAGTCGAATTTCGCGGGCCGTTTCCAATCAACCTGTGAAATTTCGGCCCATTTCGACACCGTCGCGACAAACGACAAAATTGCCCCTGGTACGGTTTTTCTTTGTTAATTTTCCATCCAACACTTCTTCAACCTTACATAATTAATACGAAAACTAATTATTCGGACGCCTAAAAGAAGGAATTTGGCTAAAATCCCATGATCCCGGGTCTGTGGCCCGAGTCCAATTCGCAGGCCGATTCCAATCAACCTCCCAAATTTCGGCCCATTCCGACACCGTCGCGACAAATGACAAAATTGCCACTGGTGCGGCTTTGCTTTGTTAATTTTGGGTCCATCACTTCTTCAACCTGACATAATTAATAAGGAATGTAATTATTTGGTGGCTCAAACGAAGGAATTTGGCAAAAATCTCGTGATCCTAGGTCTATACCACGAGTCCAATTTCGCGGGCCATTTCCAATCAACCTGTCAACTTTCGGCCCATTCCGAGACCATCGTGACAAATGGCAAAATCGTCCCTGGTGCAGTTTTTCTTTGTTAATTTTTTGTCCTGCACTTCTTCAACCTGACATAATTAATGCAAAAATTAATTATTCGAAGGCCAAAACGAAGGAATTTGGCTAAAATCCCATGATCCCGAGTCTGTGCCCCGAGTCCAATTTCGCTGGCCGTTTCCAATCAACTTGCCAAATTTCGGCCCATTCCGACAACGTCTCCACAAATGACAAAATTGCCCCTCGTGCAGGTTTTCTTTGTAAATTTTATGTCCTGCACTTCTTCAACCTGAGATAATCAACACGAAAATTAATTATTCGGAGGCCCAAATGAAGGAATTTGGCTAAAATCCCATGATCCCGGGTCCGTGCCTCGAGTCCAATTTTACGGGCCGCTTCCAATCAACCAGCCAAATTTCGACGAATTTTGACACCATCGCGACAAATAACAAAATTCCCTTGGAGTAGTTTTACTTTATCAATTTTCTGTCCATCACTTCTTCAACCTGACATAATTAGTAAGGAAATTAATTATTCGGAGGCCCAAACGAAGGAATTTGGTTAAAATCCCGTGATCCCGGGTCCGTGTCTAGAGTCCAATTTCGCGGGTCGTTTTCAATCAACCTGCCAAATTTCCACCCATTCCGACACTATCGCGACAAATGACAAAATTGCCCCTGGTGCGATTTTGCTTTGTTAATTTTCGGTCCAGCACTTCTTCAACCTGACATAATTAATATGGAAATTAATTATTTGGAGGCCGAAACGAAGGAATTTGGCTAAAATCCCAGGATCCCGAGTTTGTGCACCAAGTCCAATTTCGCGGGGAATTTCCAATCAACCGACCAAATTTTGGCCCGTTCCGACACCGTCATGACAAATGACAAAATTGCCCCTGGTGTGGTTTTTCTTTTTTAATTTTATGTCCAGCACTACTTCAACCTGACATAATTAATACGGGAATTAATTATTTGGAATCCGAAATGATGGAATTTTGCTAAAATCTTGTGATCCCGGGTCTGTGCCCCGAGTCCAATTTCGCTGGCCGTTTTCAATCAAACTGCCAAATTTCGGCCCATTCCGACATCGTCGCGATAAATGATAAAATTGCCCCTAGTGCGATTTTTCTTTGTAAATTTTCTATCCTGCACTTCTTCAACCCGACATAATTAATATGGAACTTAATTATTCGGAGGCCCAAACGAAGGAATTTGGCTTAAATCCCGTGATCCCGGGTCCGTGCCCCGAGTCCAATTTCGCGGGCCTTTTCCAATCAACCTGCCAAATTTTGACGAATTCCGATATCGTCTCGACAAATAACAAAATTGCTCCTACTGCAGTTTTGCTTTGTTAATTCTCTGTCCATCACTTCTTCAACCTGACATAATTAATAAGGAAATTAATTATTCGGAGGCCCAAACGAAAGAATTAAAATAAAATGTCGTGATCCCGGGTCTGTGCCCCGAGCCCAATTTCGAGGGCCGTTTCCAATCAACCTTCCAAATTTCGGCCCGTTTCGACACCGTCATGACAAATGTCAAAATTGCCCCTGGTTCGGTTTTTCTTTTTTAGTTTTCTGTCCAGCACTACTTCAACTTGACATAATTAATACAAAAATTAATTATTCAGAGTCCGAAACGAAGGAATTTGGATAAAATCCCATGATCTCGGGTCTGTGCCCCGAATCCAATTTTGCGGGCCGTTTCCAATAACCTGCCAAATTTCAGCCCATTCGAACATCGTCGTGACAAATGACAAATTTGCCCCTGGTACGGTTTTTCTTCGTAAATTTTCTGTCCAGAACTTCTTCAACCTGACATGATTAATATGGAAATTAATTATTCGGAGGCCCAAACGAAGTTATTTGGCTAAAATCCCGTGATCCTGGGTCTGTGTACCGAGTCCAATTTCACGGCCCGTTTCCAATCAATCTACAAAATTTCGGCCCATTCCGACGCCGTTGCTACAAATGACAAAATTGTCCCTGGTGCGGATTTTCTTTGTAAATTTTTTGTGCAGCACTTCTTCAACCTGATATAGTTAACACGGAAATTAATTATTCGGAGGCCCAAACGAAGGAATTTGGCTAAAATCCCGTGTTCCCGGGTCTGTGTCCCGAGTCCAGTTTCGCGGCTCGTTTCCAATCAACCTGCCAAATTTCGACCCATTCCAACACCGTCGTGACAAATGACGAAATTGCCCTTGGTGCGGTTTTTCTTTGTTAATTTTCCGTCCAACACTTCCTCAACCTGACATAATTAATACGAAAATTAATT
>NW_019263710.1:11292-14422 GCF_002742605.1 Olea europaea var. sylvestris | reverse complement strand
TTTCCGATAAATCTGTCAAATTTTAGCCCATTTCGGCACCGTCACGAAAAATGACGAAATTGCCCCTGGCGCGAATTTTGTTTTCGATGAATCAGTCAAATTTTAGCCCATTCCGACACCGTCGCAAAAAATGACGAAATAGCCCTCGGGGCGATTTTTGTTTCCGATCAACTTGTCAAATTTTAGCCCATTCCGAAACCGTCGCGAAAAATGACGAAAATGCCCCCGGCGCGATTTTTGTTTCCGATAAATTTGTCAAATTTTAGCCCATTTCGGCACCGTCACAAAAAATGACGAAACTGCACCCGGCGCGATTTTTGTTTCCGATGAATCAATCAAATTTTTGACCATTACGACACCCTCGCGAAAAATGATGAAATAGCCCCCGGAGCGATTTTTGTTTCCAGTCAATCTGTCAAATTTTAGTCGATTCCGACACCGTCGCGAAAAGCGACGAAATTGCCTCCGGCGCGATTTTTGTTTCCGATCAATCTGTCAAATTTTAGCCCATTCCGACACCGTCGCGAAAAATGACGAAATTGCCCTGACGCGATTTTTGTTTCCGATCAATCTGTCAAATTTTAGCCCATTCAGACACCGACGCGAAAAACGACGATATTGCCCTCTGCGCGATTTTTGTTCCCGATCAATTTGTCAAATTTTAGTCAATTACGACACCGTCGCGAAAAATGACGAAATCGCTCGCGGCGCGATTTTTGTTTCCGATCATCCTGTCAAATTTTAGCCCATTCCGACATCGTGGCGAAAAATGATGAAATTGCCCTCGGGGTGATTTTTGTTTCCGATCACCCAGTCAAATTTTAGCCCATTCCGACACCGTCGCGAAAAATGACGAAATATATTGTCGCCAAATTTCAGCCCATTCCGACAACATCGCGAAAAATGACGAAATTGCCCCTGGCGCGAATTTTGTTTTCGATGAATCAGTCAAATTTTAGCCCATTCCGACACCGTCGCAAAAAATGACGAAATTGCCCCCGGGGTGATTTTTGTTTCCTATCAACTTGTCAAATTTTAGCCCATTCCGAAACCGTCGCGAAAAATGACGAAAATGCCCCCGGCGCGATTTTTGTTTCTGATAAATCTGTCAAATTTTAGCCCATTTCGGCACCGTCACAAAAAATGACGAAATTGCACCCGGCGCGATTTTTGTTTCCGATGAATCAATCAAATTTTAGACCATTACGACACCCTCGCGAAAAATGACGAAATTGCCCCCGGTGCGATTTCTGTTTCCAGTCAATCTGTCAAATTTTAGTCGATTCCGTCACCGTCGCGAAAAACGACGAAATTGCCTCCGGCGCGATTTTTTGTTTCCGATCAATCTGTCAAATTTTAGCCCATTACGAAACCGTCGCGAAAAATGACGAAATTGACCTCGGTGCTATTTTTATTTCCCATCAATCTGCCAAATTTCAGCCATTTCCGACACCGTCGCGAAAAATGTCGAAATCACCCGTAGCGCGATATAGCCCATTCCAATCAACCTGTCTAATTTTGGCCCATTCCAACACCATCGCGAAAAATGACGAAACTGCCCCCGGAGCGATTTTTGTTTCCGATGAATCGATCAAATTTTAGACCATTACGACACCCTCGCGAAAAATGACGAAATTGCCTCCGGCGCGATTTTTGTTTCCAGTCAATCTATCAAATTTTAGCCGATTCCGACGCCGTCGCGAAAAATGACGAAATTGCCCCCGGCTCGATTTTTGATTCCGTTCAATCTGTCAAATTTTAGCCCATTCCTACACCGTCGCTAAAAATGACGAAATTACCCCGATGCGATTTTTATTTCCGATCAATCTGTCAAATTTTAGCGCATTCTGACACCGACGCGAAAAATGACGAAATTGCCCCCGGTGCGATTTTTGTTCCCGATCAATCTGTCAAATTTTAGTTCATTACGACACCGTCGCGAAAAATGACAAAATCGCCCAGGGCGCTGTTTTTGTTTCCGATCATCCTTTCAAATTTTAGCCCATTCCGACACCGTCGCGAAAAAAGATGAAATTGCCCTCGGTGGGATATTTGTTTCCGATCAACCTGTCAAATTTTAGCCCATTCCTACACCGTCGCGAAAAATGACGGAATTGCCCCCGACGCGATTTTTTTTTTTCCGATCAATCTGTCAAATTTTAGCCCACTCCGACACCGTCGCGAAAAATGACGAAATTGCCCCCTGCGCGATTTTTGTTGCCAAATTTCAGCCCATTTCGACAACGTCGCGAAAAATGAGGAAATTGCCCCTGGCGCGATTTTTGTTTATGTTCAATCAGTCAAATTTTAGCCCATTCCGTCACCATCGCGAAAAATGACGAAATTGCCCCCGGGGCGATTTTTATTTCCGATCAACCTGTCAAATTTTAGCCCATTCCGACTCCATCGTGAAAAATAACGAAATTGCCTCCGGCGCGATTTTTGTTTCCGATCAATCTGTCAAATTTTATCCCATTCCGACACCGTCATGAAAAATGACGAAATTACCCCCTACGCGATTTTTGTTGCCAAATTTCAGCCCATTCCGACAACGTCGCGAAAATTGACGAAATTGCCCCTGGCACGATTTTTGTGTCCGATGAATCAGTCAAATTAGAGCCCATTCCGAACCCGTCTCGAAAAATGACGAAATTGCACATGGTGCGATTTTTATTTCACATCAATCTGCCAAATTTCAGCCATTTCCGACACCGTCGCGAAAAAGTTCGAAATCACCCCTAGCGCGATTTTTGTTTCCGATCAACCTGTCTAATTTTGGCCCATTCCAACACCGTCGCGAAAAATGATGAAATTGCCCCCGGCGCGATTTTTATTTCCCATCAACCTGTCAAATTTTAGCACATTCCGACACCATCGCGAAAAATGATGAAATTGCCCCTGGCGCGATTTTTGTCGCAAAATTTCAGCCCATTCCGACAACGTCGCGAAAAATGACGAAATTGCCCCTGGCGCGATTTTTGTTTCCGATGAATCAGTCAAATTAGAGCCCATTCCGAGTCCGTCACGAAAAATGACGAAATTGCACCTGGTGCGATTTTTATTTCCCATCAATCTGCCAAATTTCAGCCATTTCCGACACCGTCGCGAAAAGTTCGAAATCACCCCTAGC
>NW_019263710.1:0-4395 GCF_002742605.1 Olea europaea var. sylvestris | reverse complement strand
ACGCGATTTTTGTTTCCGATCAATCTGTCAAACTTTAGCCCATTCCGACACCGTCGCGATAAATGACGAAATTGCCCCCGGCTTGATTTTTGTTTCCGATCAATTTGTCAAATTTTAGCCCACTCTGAAATCGTCGAGAAAAATGACGAAATTGCCCCGCCGCGATTTTTGTTTCCGATCAATCTGTCAAATTTTAGCCCATTCCGACACGTCGCGAAAAATGACGAAATTACCCCCAGCGCGATTTTGGTTTCTGATGAATCAGTCAAATTTTAGACCATTACGACATCGTCGTGAAAAATTACGAAATTGCCCCCGGCGCGATTTTTGTTTCCAGAAAATCTGTCAAATTTTATCCGATTCCGACACCGTCGCGAAAAATGACGAAATTTCCCACGGCTAGATTTTTGTTTCCGATCAATCTGTCAAATTTTAGCCGATTCCGACAACGACGCGAAAAATGAAGAAATTGCCCATAAGCGATTTTTGTTTCCGATCAATCAGTCAAGTTTTAACCCATTCTGACACCGACGCGAAAAACGACGAAATTGCCCACGGCGCGATTTTTGTTCCCGATCAATCTGTCAAATTTTAATCAATTACGACACCGTGGCGAAAAATGACGAAATCGCCCACGGCGCGGTTTTTGTTTCCGATCATCCTGTCAAATTTTAGACCATTCCGACACCATCGCGAAAAATGACGAAATTGCCCCCGGCGCGATTTTTGTTTCCGATCAACCTGTCAAATTTTAGCCCATTCCAACACCGTCGCGAAAAATGACGAAATTGCCATCGGCGCGATTTTTATCGCCAAATTTCAGCCCATTCCAATAACGTCGCGAAAAATGACGAAATTGTCCCTGGCGCGATTTTTGTTTCCGATGAATCAGTCAAATTTTAGCCCATTCGGACACCGTCACGAAAAATGACGAAATTGCCCCCGCCTCGATTTATGTTTCCGATCAATCTGTCAACTTTTAGCCCATTTCGGCACTGTCGCGAAAAATGACGAAATTGCCCCTGGCTCGATTTTTGTTTCCGGTGAAATTGTCAAATTTTAGCCCATTTATACAACTTCGCGAAAAATGACGAAATTGCCCCCGGCGCGATTTTTGTTGCCAAATTTTAGCCCATTCCGACAACGTCCCGAAAAATGACGAAATTGCCCATGGCGCGATTTTTGTTTCCGATCAATCTGTCAAATTTTAGCCCATTCCGACACCGTCGCGAAAAATGACGAATTTGCCCACGGCGCGATTTTTGTTTCCGATCAATCTGTCAAATTTTAGCCCATTCCGACACCGTCGCGAAGAATGACAAAATTGCCCCCGACGGGATTTTTGTTTCGAGTCAATCTGTCAAATTTTAGCCGATTCCGACACCGTCGCGAAAAATGACGAAATTTCCCACGGCTCGGTTTTTGTTTCCGATCAATGTGACAAATTTTAGCCGATTCCGACAACGACGCGAAAAATGACGAAATTGCCCCGAAGCGATTTTTGTTTCCGATCAATCTGTCAAGTTTAACCCATTCTGACACCGACGCAAAAAACGACGAAATTGCCCCTAGCGCGATTTTTGTTCCAGATCAATCTGTCAAATTTTAGTCCATTACGACACCGTCGTGAAAAATGACGAAATCGCCCACGGCACGATTTTTGTTTCCGATCATCCTGTCAAATTTTAGTCCATTCCGACACCGTGGCGAAAAATGACGAAATTGCCCTCGGCGTGATTTTTCTTTCCGATCAACCTGTCAAATTTAAGCCCATTCCGACACCGTCGCGAAAAATGACGAAATTGCCCCTGGCGTGATTTTTATTTCCGATGAATCAATCAAATTTTAGCCCATTCGGACACCGTCACGAAAAATGACGAAATTGCCCCCGCCTCGATTTTTTTTCCGATCAATCTGTCAATTTTAGCCCATTCCGACACCGTCCCGAAAAATGACGAAATTGCACCCGGTGCGATTTTTGTTGCCAAATTTCAGCCCATTCCGACGTCCCGAAAAATGACGAAATTGCCCATGGCGCGATTTTTGTTTCCGATCAATATGTCAAATTTAGCCCATTCCGACACCGTCGCGAAAAATGACGAAATTGCCCCCGCCTCGATTTTTGTTTTCGATCAATCTGTCAATTTTAGCCCATTCCGACACCGTCCCGAAAAATGACGAAATTGCCCCCGGCGCGATTTTTGTTGCCGATGAATCAGTCAAATTTTAGACCGTTATGACACCCTCGCGAAAAATGACGAAATTGCCCCCGACGCGATTTTTGTTTCCAAACAATCTGTCAAATTTTAGCCGATTCTGACACCGTCGCAAAAAATGAGGAAATTGCCCCTGGCTCGATTTTTGTTTCCGATCAATCTGTCATATTTTAGCCCATTCCGACACCATCGCGAAAAATGACGAAATTGCCCTGAAGCGATTTTTGTTTCCGATCAATCTGTCAAATTTTAGCCCATTCAGACATCGACGCGAAAAACGACGAAATTGCCCTCGGCGTGATTCTTCTTCTTGATCAATCTGTCAAATTTTAGTCCATTACGACACCGTCGCGAAAAATGACGAAATCGCCCACAGCGCGATTTTTGTTTCCGATCATCCTGTTAAATTTGAGCCAATTCCGACATCGTGGCGAAAAATGACGAAATTGCCCTCGGGGTGATTTTTGTTTCCGATCAACCTGTCAAATTTTAGACTATTCCGACACCGTCGCGAAAAATGACGAAATATTTTGTCGCCAAATTTCAGCCCATTTCGACAACTTCGCGAAAAATGACGAAATTACCCCTGGCGCGATTTTTGTTTCCGATGAATCAGTCAAATTTTAGCCCATTCCGACACCGTCGTAAAGAATGACGAAATTGCCCCCGCCTCGATTTTTGTTTCAGATCAATCTGCCAAATTTTAGCCCATTCCGACAACGTCGCGAAAAATGACAAAATTGCCCCTGGCGAGATTTTTGATTCCGATGAATCAGTCAAATTTTAGCCCATTCCGACTCCTTCCCGAAAAAAAACGAAATTGCCCCCCGGGCGATTTTTGTTTCAGATCAACTTGTCAAATTCTAGCCCATTCCGACTCCGTCGCGAAAAATGACGAAATTACCTCCGGCGCGATTTTTGTTTCCAATCAATCTGTCAAACTTTAGCCCATTCCGACACCGTCGCGAAAAATAACTAAATTGCCCCCGACGTGATTTTTGTTTCCGATCAATCTGTCAAATTTTAGCCCATTCCGACACTGTAGCGAAAAATGACAAAATTGCACTCGACGCAATTTTCGTTTCCGATGAATCAGTCATATTTTAGACCGTTACGACACCCTCGCGAAAAATGACGAAATTGCCCCCGGCGCGATTTTTGTTTCCAGTCAATCTGTCAAATTTTAGCCGATTCCGACACCGTCGCGAAAAATGACGAAATTTCCCACGGCGCGATTTTTGATGCCAAATTTCAGCCCACTTCGTCAACGTCGCGAAAAATGACGAAATTGCCCCTGGCGCGATTTTTGTTTCCAATCAATCTGCCAAATTTTAGCCCATTACGACACCGACGCGAAAAACGACGAAATATCCCCCAGCGCAATTTTTGTTCCCGATCAATTTGTCGAATTTTAGCCCATTACAAAATAGTCGCGAAAAATGCCGAAATAGTCCACGGCGCGATTTTTGTTTCCGACCATCCTGTCAAATTTTAGCCCATTCTGACACCGTCGCGAAAAATGACGAAATTGCCCCCGGCGCAATTTTTGTTTCCGATGAATCAGTCAAATTTTAGCCCATTCTGACTCCATCGAGAAAAATGACGAAATTGCCGCCGGGGCGATTTTGGTTTCCGATCAACCTGTCAAATTTTAGCCCATTCCGACGCTGTCGCGAAAAATGACGAAATTGCCCCCGGCGCGATTTTTGTTTCCGATCAATCTGTCAAATTTTAGCCCATTACGAAACCGTCGCGAAAAATGACGAAATTGCCCCCGGAGCGATTTTTATTTCCCATCAATCTGCTAAATTTCAGCCATTTCCGACACCGTCGCGAAAAATGTTGAAATCACCCCTAGCGCGATTTTTGTTTCCGATCAACCTGTCGAATTTTGGCCCATTCCGACACCGTCGCGAAAAATGACGAAATTGCCCCAGCGCGATTTTTATTTCCCATCAACCTGTCAAATTTTAGGTCATTCCGACACCGTCACAAAAAATGAAGAAATTGCCTCGGCACGATTTTTGTTTCCAATCAATCTGTCAAATTTTATCCCATTCTGACACCGACGCAAAAAATGACGAAATTGCCCCTGGCGCGATTTTTGGTCCCGATCCATCCGTCAAATTTTAGCCAATTACGACACCGTCGCGAAAAATGACGAAATGCCCACGGCGCG
>NW_019263709.1:13950-14425 GCF_002742605.1 Olea europaea var. sylvestris | reverse complement strand
GTGCAGCCAAGGACGTCCCAAAAGAACATTGGTTGGACTGAGATCATTGATAGTATATCCCAACTTCAGCAGCATCTTCAAAGGGATGATGTTTATCGCAGACCCGCAGTCTAACATGATTCTGGGGACAGGTATGTCTTCAAGACTTCCAGCCATCAACAAAGGCCGGTTGTGCAACTTAGTCCCCAACAACAAGTCTTCATCTGATAATTCTATAGAACAGCATTGAGCCGTCGATGTGTCGATTTTTGCAACCTCTGCATGAGTTTTCTTCAGGAAAGGACAGAGCTGTAATCAGCGCCTTTCTAAGATCTTCAGATAGACACAATGTGTCGTACACGCTTAGCAAGGAGGGTCTTTTCTTCAGATGGGCCATGACATTGTATTTGATCTTATCGGGGGAAGCTCTTTGGTTAGGTGGAGCTTGGGATGCCCCCACTGAAGGCGATGGAAGCTGTACGTCGGGTAATTGAGT
>NW_019263709.1:3922-4221 GCF_002742605.1 Olea europaea var. sylvestris | reverse complement strand
CATTTTTACGAGAAAGCCATTTGATCTGGAGGTGTAGGAGCAGGCTTTCGCAACTCCTTAGCTTAGTTGGCTCCAAATAGAATTTAGAATCTGCATAGAATGCTTCTGTCGTCGTGAAAGGCTTGGTATTTGCAAAGATCCTCTTGGTTTCTCCTTCGGGAGTCTTGTACTTAAAACACTGATGCCATATAGTATAGAGGGCACTACTTTGTGCTCGTGCAGCCAAGGACGTCCCAAAAGAACATTGGTTGGACTGAGATCATTGATAGTATATCCCAACTTCAGCAGCATCTTCAAAG
>NW_019263709.1:0-670 GCF_002742605.1 Olea europaea var. sylvestris | reverse complement strand
GATAGATATTCCATTAATAAAGAGACATTAAGGAAGAGGCCTAAAGGATTGACAATGTAAAAGTTATTGAAGTATATTGCTTGCTTCTTCTTTCCAGTGGACATCCTACATTCTACAGAGGGGAATCTCCGCTTGGAAGAAAGGATCACTGCTTAGGTAGCCGACCAAAAGATGGAAGGAAAGGGTCGAGCCTTCTGATCTGAATCTCGAACACTACTTAGATAGATGTATGTCCATTTCAGGCATAAAATAAAATCAAACGTTTGATCGNCCCCACCAAGAAATGAACAGCAGGAAGGTCACTTGCTAAGGACATAAGGAAGTTAAGCAAAGACGATTGCAGAAGGAAGTAAAGCCAGGAAAGGACAACAGAGGGAAGTGAAGCATGGAAAAGGGAATTCCTGCCAAGGAAGCCCACTGCATCTTGATCATGATTCATTCGCAAAGGAAAGAGCACAACGGAGGATCCCCAATAGCTTGCAATGGAAGAAGGAAATGAAGCTAAGAGTACCAAAGTGAAGCGGACAAAAGGAAGTCTTCCTTGGCCATTACAAATAGGAGACCGAACTCAGGTCATCAAGAAGGAGATTGTCGCTACCCCCTTCACCGAATGAATGAAGAAATTGTCTCTTTGCCAAGGCACCCATTGGCTATTATCTTACTATACCAT
>NW_019263708.1:23777-28705 GCF_002742605.1 Olea europaea var. sylvestris | reverse complement strand
GTTCTTAAAAAGCATACTACCGTAATTTCAATGTAAGGATACCTTTTCCACAAACGATTTCTATATTTATTTTTTCCTTTTTTCCCCCCATTCAACATGTTCTGAAGTGCATTTTGCCATAGTTGGTGAGGATAAGGTACCAACAACTGTCACTTGGCATGTGATTAAGCATTGGTAAAATAGCATTCAATGTCTACAGAAGTGGACAGTTGCCTGTACCAATATTAATTGTTATCCTGATATTGCATCATTTGGATGAAATTTATGACTTTCTAGACATCGCACTTTTTGTTGTGCCAACAACCTTTTGTGATCATACATGTATCAAGGAAAAATGAACCCGCTCATCTACTTTTATAATCTCGATTACCTATCAATGGTAGAGAGTATCGTGTCGCTACGCTGAAGTTTGACATTGTAACACCACAAACTCTACTAAAGTAGTCACCTTTACAAGAACGACCCTCAATGGGACTATATAATAATTCAGCTAACTGAAAATTTACATAATGTCGTATCTCCTCTAATTGCGAGTATATACTTTTCATCTTATATCTTATCCATTCTAACTTGATAGTACATTCATAGTAACTAATTATATAGCAAGTTGAGTGGATTATCATGCAAATACTGTCCTCATAAAATATGCCAGCAAGGTGAAAGAGATCCCATTTGTTTCTAATATCAAATCCAATTGCATTTGGTGGAATGTAGCTCTCACATTTTTAGTACTTATTTGGTTTACTCAAGCACAGTATGTTCCTAGTAGCAAATAATGAAGTCACATGTGAGTTGTCAAATTGTCTGGAAAATCTTGGCCTAAATTTAAAGTTCTGGAATAGCTTTTCCTGTTCATTTATTTATTTATTTCAGCATGGCCTAAAACAAGTTAGAAGACATGTACTGTGCACTATTTTTGTGTTTAATATGCTAGATGGACGGGAATGGACAAGACAACCGACAATTTTTATCACAACTTTTTTTCTTTTAATCGTGTTCAATCTTATGAATCAAACATACTCTACGTTTTCTTGGGGCTGTTTTGGTGCAAATCTCAGTTCGTTGCCTAGTGAAACCTTGGTTCAATACAACGTAATGAATAAATTGAGTGGCTAATGTAAAACAACGAATATAATTTTATGATTCTAACCTCGAACAAATTTGAGATCCGCTACATGAATATTTTCACTTTGCTTCGATTAATCTCCATACTTTAGGATATATGAATTCAAAACCTTTGCAAGCACATTGACTCATGCTAATTTTGATCCAAGTCTTCCATTATGTTCCGTTAGAAACATTTTTAAAAAATAATAATAATAATAAATAGGGAAAATTGCAGCCGAGGTACCAAACCTTTCGTTTATTAACAGACTTTGCCCAAACCTTCATTTTGTGCCAGCGAAGGTCCCAAACCTTTCATAGATATGCAACCGAAGTCCAGATGGATGGAATCTGTCAATTTGACCGTTAATTGACCAAGAAAAGTAAATGTTGACCTATTTTGACTAAATTGGAAAAGATAAAATAGTAACTTGATAATTACCATATTAAATAAATTGAAAAAAAAATAAAAAAAGGGTTGTCTTCTTCAACCACCCCACCCCATCCCGAACCACCGTCCCGAAAATGAACCTGTTATCTAAACCACCGACGACTCCCGCATGGCTTTACCACCAACCCACTTCCGACATTACTCCTCACCTGAATCCCGAATCTCGACGCCACCAACCCACTTCCGGCTTTACCACCAACCCTAAACCCACTTCCGACATTATAACAAAAACACCATATCTGCCAAATTTTATACCATTTTAATAACAACCGATTCTCAAGACTTGAAGCCCAACAAGAACATATTGTTCAAATTTATCAAAACCCAACCCAAAATGAAGATCTATGAGTTACTCTCTCACCATGCACGGCAGAAGATTTGGATTAAAAGGGAAAAAATCAGAATAAATAAAAGGAACAATTGGACAAGAATCGAGCTTTTGGGTGGGACGGAGGTGGAAGCGAGAGTGGGGGTGTGGTGTTGAGTTAGAGAATGAAGGTTGGAGTGGGGGATGGTGGTGGCCGGTGGATGGCGGACGGCACCACTGACGATGGCCTACTGCAATTTGGATTGGGGGCGGGGGGGAGGTGGGGATGATGCCCACATTTTTTCTCTTTCATTTTTTTTTTTAATTTATGGTTTATCTATTTAACTTATTTAATTAATGGGATAATATGCAAGTTACTATTTTGCCCTTACTAAGATGGTCAAAATTGAAGTCAAAGTCAGTTCTTTGATTAACTAACGGTGAAATGGATGGATCCCATCCATCTGGACTTCGGCTGCATATTTATGAAAGGTTTGGAACCTTCGCTGATACAAAATGAAGGTTTGGAGATAGTCTGCTAATAAACGAAATGTTTGGTACCGCTGCTACAATTTTCCCTAATAAATAATTATGTAATCAGGTGTAATGCCCAGCTGCCCACGCACTTGATTGAGTGCACATAATATTAGTTTGGGGAATTACTGGCCCAGGTCACATGGGTTACCCCTTTAAGAAAGGCGAACGGTCACTTTCTTGTAAAGCTGGCATGATAAAAGTGACAACGAAACACCTAAGAAACTTGCTACTTGCAACAAATAGTAGGTTCATTTCATCTCTAATTGAGTCAGAACAACTTTTTTTCAAGTATTCTGCCGTCACTAAAAAAGAGGTTCTTGTTTGTAAGACTGACGCAGTCTCGATAGAACAGTAAGAGAGAAGATAGACCTAAACTAGCATGATATGTTGGAGTTGCTAATGATCTAATCGCTTTAAATCTTCTAAAAGATCTAGCATCAAAATGAATAAAAAGAGAACAAGGACTAATGCAGCTGACCCTAAATTTGTGTTGAAGTCTTTATACAGATACATTCAACGCTCATCAAGATTTCACACAGAAAAAGCATCAACACAAGTATTTACCTCAATAGATCTGACTCGTACTTAGATATATGTTATCAATCAAATTTTTCAACATTAAGTGTGCATTTGGTACCCAGTAATGGATAGTATTAGACATAATAATGAAGATTTTAGCTTCTTTTGTTACATTTATGCTGTCCAGTATTTTCCATTTCACCTAACAAACATGCCACGAGTACTTGGTGTAGCTTGACTGCTTGAGCATATTCTTTCTCGAAGAAGTTACGTCACCAGGAAACTGCAGTCAATTATTTACATTATTCATTTTTCGATAATAAAAATATCATAAAGTAATGGAAAATGAAGGAATGCCAAATGTTTACGAAGTCCGTAGAGGCAGTTGACAGATTAGGTTTCTAATGCCATAGATGCTTTAACAGATTACCTCATTGTTCTTTTGCCCTTTTCCGTGCCAAAAACCGCTCTTTAGCTGCTGCCACTGCATCGTCACTTCTTTTGTGATGTTCAGGTCTTGGTTGATTAGTAGTAGATGGCTTGGCTGCAGCTTGATCTTGTGTGGAAGCATCAGAAACAGGCTCTGCAAATCCCTCTACAATTTTTTCCTCTGAAGATCGATCCTCAGAAGTTTCCCTATGTTGCCTCTTTATCAGCCTAGATGATTCTGTGCTTGTATTGGTGGCCGGAGCAACACTTTCTGTTGATTCTTGTGATTGAATCACCATTTCTTCTTGCTTCTCTTTCGGCTTCCCTGAGACGGCCACTCCACCACCAAAAGCAACATTTTTCCCAAGGTTAAAGTAGAAGTCACTAATGTCAGTCTTCTTTGTAACCTATTAATTTATTTTAAAAAAAGAAATTGAGTAAATTATTGTTCGAGGCATATGAGTGGATATAGACTTGTTAACTAATAAAACAGAACTAAGAGCAACATCTGTAAACCAGCATACCAGGAGACGGAAAACAAAGGAAAAGGCAAAAATGAAAATATAGACAGGAAGCAAAGAAAAGCAATATGAGAAAAGAAAACGAGAGTATTTTGTACTCAAAATTGTAAGTGAATTTCTGATTGATGAGGGTATAGAAGTTGTCGAATCGCTTCCGATAAGCAGTACAAGTTTGATGTAATTTCAAAGCACTTGAAGCCAAATATAAGTATGAATTTTTAGAGAAAGATAATATTTTTCAAAATACAAGGATAACCGCAAGGTCCACAACAAAAGACAATCTCGAGACAGTCAATTGTATTCTCCTCGACGTGAGGCCATCGAAAAGAATGAGGATGAGCTCATCCAGATGGAAAATGCTATATAGCCATGCAGCATATCCAGTCTGTTCAAATAACAATTCAATTTCACAAGTTAAAAAGGACAAATTGAAATAGTGAAGGCAACAGGTAGAAAATCCAGGAACCGTGTCTAGAAGCCCAGATGAATGTTCTGACGCTGAATCCATAGGAAGATAGGACCACCTACAAGCTCATTCAGGTATGATCACCTCTCCCTTCCCCATATCAACCAATTGCATATAAGAAGAACATTAAAACACTGCAGTTTATTTGTACCATATCCAGGCCCAGAACATTATTATACAGTGGAAGTCATCGGCAAGTATGATCCTCTCCAGTTCCAGATACAAGTTTCTTTTGCTTTAAAATTTCACATTTGGAAACAGTGCCTAGATTACCCAGTTCCATTTTACTTATTCCCTCTGCAAGTGTTCCAAACTTTCAATATAAGACATTCCTCAGTTATTGAGCGCTTTTATAGAAATTAGAATTGTATAATGAACGTAAGAATATATCAATTCCATGAATGCCACATTTAACAAAAAATCAGAGAAAAGAAACATATGTATGTAATTGGTGTAGAAGATAATAATTACTTAAAATCGCAGCAAAAATGATCCATTGATCTTATGGCTATACATGCAATTTCAACGGGCCATAATGCATTTCAAGCATAAAAGAAGTGTGCACAGCCACACAGGAGAAAAAGTACCAGCGGG
>NW_019263708.1:19989-23562 GCF_002742605.1 Olea europaea var. sylvestris | reverse complement strand
GGGGGGCTACAGTGTTTGATACCATGTATAATGCATCAATTCTAATGGTTACACCCACTGAATCTAGATATAATAATAGACGTAACTCAAACCCTGCAAAGTATGCCACTAAACATGAAATTACACACTTATATACATTTACCAATATGGTTAAACAGACATTAAGCATGCAAGATAGCTCTTCATATTTACTAGAAAAGCATTGATCATTGACAGATGCGGATAACAGTCAATGAAATAATTAGATACGCGGTACAAAAAAATAAATAAATAAATAAACACCTCAAAGAAACTTGACTTACATCCTCTTTCTCCTCTCTCAGTTCACGAATTCGTTCTTCCTCCAGCCATTTGGCCTGCTCTGCCAGTTTCCTTTTGTAAGCACTTGTAACAAACTTATCTTTATCAGCGTAGACGTGCTCATCTTTGCTTCTCTCTTTGGATAGTTTTTTCTCGTAAATTATCTCGTGTTCTCGTTCTCGTATTTTAGCCTTTTCAATAAGTGCTTGAATATACTTTGGCTGCAAACAATAAAAAATTTGAAAAATTAATAAGAAATAAAACATTTAAGTATGATGTTTTAATAAATTTATGGCATTTCTTGCATGGGTGGTTAAGTTAATGTTGTATCATACAACAAAAATGCAAAGTCGGAACCAATACCTTTCTATCTTGGCGGTCCTGTACTACGGGCTGTACTGATTTCTCCTTCATTTTATCATACACTCCATCATACTCAAACACTGATGGATCCTCTTCAAGAGCCTTCTTATGCTGCTCTTCAATCTACAGAAAAAGAGAGTTTAAAAGAAGATCCTTTCTCATAAATATGGATCTAAAAGGAAAGATAAATTAAGTAAATAGAACTTTTTTTTTTTTTTAAAAGAGAATTGACTCACATCTTTGAGAGATTTGTTTTTAGAGGCTTGGCGCAAAATGTCTCTCTCAACAGAATCGTCGTCGTCGTCGTCAAAACCAAGTGGAGTAGGAAGGGGAGGTCTTGTGGGCTGCTTTTTCTGCTGGGATGGTGGAACTCTAAGTTGTAATCCGTACTTCTTCGTATTACTCATTTTCCTCTCTTGGTGAAATTTGTAATGACTGAAATTAATAATTTGATCAATAAAGAAATTTGAGAATTATTGCAAAGGAACTAGGAACATCATAAGCAATAACAATGTTTCTCCATATTGAGCATTCAATTGACAGACATTTCCTAGAACTCAACATCCAACACACGCAGAAAGCTGCAGAACAGAGCAACACACCAGTATTAAAACCAATCTTCGGACCCAATTAAGCAATTACAATAAAGATAAAACATCTCTTAGCAAACTAAAAAGCTAACTGCAAGAAAAATAAAGTACACATAACACTATCTATCAAAAAACGTGTGCAAAGTTTGAAAAAAAACTTTAAAAGACTGAGTATTCTGCCAACATAGAAAAGCTTATAAATTGGATTAGGTATCTGTCAGAGATTAGTGGGAATCAATTAAAATAAAAGCAGGGGAAAAAGAAGCTTTTATATATTGCAGAAGCTAGCAGAAAAAACAATTTGTTAACACAATCTTTTTTTTTTTTTTTTTACTGCCGGACTTATTTCAATTTTTTATAAATTAACATCTAATTCATTGAAAAATCATGATTAATAGTTAATGTCCAAAATAAGTAGTAAGCATCAATATAATGGAAGTTGCATAGAGTTAAGTCTTTAAATTTAATGTCCTAATGCGCATGGCCAAGACTCAAAGATTCAAGGTTGATATTAGCTATTATGCGTCGTAATTTGGCATGATATTAAATAATTAACGAGACCTTTTGTTCTTTTGTCTCATGGGTTTACTGATGGTTGTGCCTAGCTGAAAAAAGAAAACTAACTGGATCTAGAAAAGCGACAATTAAATTCATTTTAAATGAATCCATCATTAATCTAAATCCAAGAAACAATTAACGGGTATAAAAAGTAAAAATACCACAAGATTATGATATTCTGAAAATCATATAAAACACTTAACTGAGAGGAACTCTGCTGGTGGTAGCCGGAGACTGCGACAGACAGAGACGGCGAGTCGGAGAGCGAAATGGTTGTAGTTTGCTGTGTTCGAGGCTTTGATATTATTTAAATAAGAGAAAATTGCAGCCAAGTTACCAAACCTTTTACTTAGTAGCAAACTTGATCCAAACCTTTTATTTGTGTCACCGTAGGTGCCAAACCTTCAAAAAAATCATAACTCAAGTCCAGATTGACGGTTTCCATTAGTTTGACTCCAGAAACCGTCAATTAACCCCCAAAATTAAAATTTTAATAATTCTGATAAAATAAGACAAAAGTAAAATGGTCACTTTACCATTTTACTATTAAAAATAAAAATAAAAAAGGAAAAATTGTTCATTTCCTTCACAAACCCTCAACCCCATCCCCCTAATCCTACCAAAACAAATCTACAATTATCGTCGCCAATATCACCACCTATCGTCGCCAGCCACAGCCACCTACTGTTAGGAGTATCAATTTTGCCCATTGTGACTCACTTGAAAAAAGCTTGATCTGACCTAAAAAATAATAATTTTGAAATGAAGGTAGTTGCTACCTTCAAAAAAGCAGCGTGCTGCTGCCTTTTAAGGCAACATAAACAATTTGCACATAGACAACTACTTAGGGCCCGTTTGGTAGGGATTTTGAGAATTGATTTTTTGACCGTTAGAAGAAAAGTGGGGTCCACATGTGAGAGAAAAAGTCAAAAATTACGGCTTGAATAGTAAAATAACGCTCAAAAAATCATTTTTTTGGGGCAAAAAATCCCTACCAAACGGGGCCTTAGCTAATAGTGTTTTATCATTAATAAAAAAACACAAGCTAGCTTGACTCAGCCAGAGCCAAAAGCTCAGTCAAGTCAAAATTTTTTGATCGAGTAAAAGCTCAACTCGGACAAAAAAAACTCGAACCATTTTTACTTGGGTCGAGCTCGAGCATTAAGTTTTGACCCGCGAGCTGACTTGACTTGGCTGGTTGACATCCCTGTCAATTGGATCGAACGACTCGATTGCTCAGCTCATGGGCTCGTCAAAAATATAAAGAAAAGTTTGAAATTTTTCCAATATATATATATAGAGAGAGAGAGAGAGAGCTCATGAACTCACAAGCTCGTGGGCTGAGCCAAGCTCACCCCTTGAGAAAGAGCCAAGCTCGTCCCTTGAGAACTTGCCAAGCTCGTGGATTTAAGGGTCAAGCCGAGCTCGGCTCGACCTATTACCACCTCTAGAAATCCCTACCCACTGTCATTTCCCACAACAACAACCAACCTATCAAATCAATCTACCATTTTCTCCCTCAACAACGACCCTTCACGTCCTTTAACCAAATTCAATCCATGCCCAATGATCTTGGATATGCGGTCAAAAGCATGTTTCGCGGTGGAACTCTATCCAAATGATGCCTAGTAGAGGCCACAATGAAGGAGCTTATTGTCCACACTACAAGTAATTTTAAGCCCCATTAGTGTAAAATGATTCGGGCATGCTCCCATCATTGGTTTGGGCTCCAATATTATTCCCCATTATCATCATCATTAAC
>NW_019263708.1:14280-18479 GCF_002742605.1 Olea europaea var. sylvestris | reverse complement strand
CGGGTCGGGTCAATTTGATTGTTCAACCCGAAACTGACCCGACTCATTTACACCTATACCGTCGGTTTTGATTTTTACCTTCAGGGCTTTTCTGAAAAATAAATAAAAGGCCGGCTCCATCAAAAGAAATCGTTTGTTTATCCTGAAGCTGCAACGTCTGGATCCCAGTATTTCCTGGTGAGTTCTCGGTTGCTTCCGTAAAACTTCTTCAATTTGCAATTATAATGCTTTAATTTCCTCAAATTACACTAATCCTTGTTGCGTTGCATGGAACTCATTGTTACTCGGCAGATTAACGTTTAAACGTGTCTGAATGATTGAATTTCACACATTGTAGATGTATTTTGGTGGGTGAGAATATCTATCGAATATGTTGAATGCTATGAACGGAGGTCCAATGAGGGTCCATTTAACCCGAGGGCATCGTGAACCTATTTTGTAAGGAATTTTCGATTAAAGCAAAAACAGTTTGAGGCTGGATTCCCAAGCTGAGTTTGATTGCTTTTAACCGAGTTTTGGGATAATTGGTTCCATATACAGACTGGTCCGTTCATTTGGCAAGAATTTCGGGTTATCTAATTCAAACTCTGAGTAGTTTTGATTAATAAGTTCTTTAATTTATTTCTATTTTCAATCATTATAATCAGGTGTAGAAATGAAACATGAACTTCTTGAGTCCTTTCGAGCTACAATTTCACATATCATAGACTGATTAAATCCAAACTATTAATTATTTAAGTGATACCAAAATTTCCTGTAATTCCAAGGAACTGGTGAATTCTATGCTCAATTTGGCAGTCATCGGGTAAATTCTTCGGGAGGATGTTATCTTTTAAGCAAGGATATTATTCTGTGTGCCAAGCCATTGGCTTCTGATCTTCCTTTTTAATATTTTTACACATTTGTTCTGATAAAGGTGTGTTTTTTCATTTTTATTTGAAACTTGAAACCAATGGCAATTGCAGCGTGCATAACAGCAATAATGTCATATGAGAGAAAGAAAATGTTATTCCCCGGGCTTACTTTTTCTTTTTTAGCAAGTGACAAAAAGTTTTCAATACGTTTTTAGCTGTTACGGCATTCTGCTATTTGCCACCACTCTATTCAACTAAGCTTTGGATGCTGGTTACATCACCATATTTTGACTTGACTCTTATCGTAATGATAAATGGGTCTTAACACCCTGGCCTTCTCATGAATTTTCGAAATTTCTGTCGCTCTATCCCTGCAAGGACAGAGAATCAGTTGTCACTATTTTTCCCTTGGTCGCAACTTGATGAAATGTCAAGTATCATTAGTTATTTTTACTAAAATGGAGATTCTAGAACTTCGAATTAATGTGGTTTCAAGTGAATAGATATACTTAACTCAACGTAGACGTCTGTAGTTGCATTAATATATAAGAAATGTAAGAGATGTTGCTAGACGCCTGCTATTGCTTCACATCCTTTACTCGTTTCCTTGGTGTAGAATCTTAGCAGTCACACAAAGAAATGATACAGCCTCTTGCATGCTCTTGAAGTACTATTTATATTTTACCACTAGCTTTTCAGCTGTTCACTGTTTTACTGGACTTCTCAATCAAAACGTAACAACATATAAGCCATAGATTGATTATTCATGGTTTACATAACTACATTTGTTTATAGTGAGCTATGACTAACTGTTGGTCCAACTTGCCTTTAGTAAATTAAAGATGCAGGTACAGTAGGCTAAACTCAAAATGCATCCAGTCCTGTTTAGTAGATTTGATAGATGACCTCTTTTACACAGAAGTGCATGTTTTGTATACAATACTGGTATAATGAACAAGATTTTAACTTCATTTTTGTCAGTAATCCTCTGAGTGCTATCAAATCCTAACCACCGAACATGTTATTAAAGCATGAGCCTCTTAATGCTGACACTATTCTGTTTGAATTTTGAGGATATGCCATTCTTTACGGGACCCAAAATGAATAAAAATGTGATGATGTTTATTAGTTTTAAACAGAATGCTGATGTCTTCATGCTAAAGTTACAAGGGTGGTAGGGAGCATAAAGGTTGTGGTTTTTTGTAAGTTATGTTTCATACAGATGTGGACATTGATTCATATGATGATGATCTAAAGTTAAAGCTTGGACACATAACCGAACTTCTGCCTTGATTCGCTTGAGAATTAGAACTCGAGGTCCATGTGCAATATAAAATGGTAATTTTGTGATTGTGTCTTTACTATTTTGAGTATTTAAACCAAAATAATCTGAGTGTGCTGGTGTTTGAAGAATCTTAGATAAGATATAGTGGAAGGAATTAGCAAAGCAAATGTGAAATTACTTGCATGATGGTGTGAAAATACTAATCTTTGACACTTGCCAGTGTCTGTGCAACTTCTGCCTTGATTCGCTTGAGAATTAGAACTCGAGTTCCATGTGCAATATAAAATGGTAATTTTGTGATTGTGTCTTTACTATTTTGAGTATTTAAACCAAAATAATCTGAGTGTGCTGGTGTTTGAAGAATCTTAGATAAGATATAGTGGAAGGAATTAGCAAAGCAAATGTGAAATTACTTGCATGATGGTGTGAAAATACTAATCTTTGACACTTGCCAGTGTCTGTGCATAATTAAGTAATCCTTCACTAATTTTATTTTATTTCTAATTAATTTTGGCCTGTGTAAATTGACATTGAAAATATCAAATGAGTTTCTCGGCGGTTTAAATTATTGTTATAATGTCCAATGTTCCCCATTCATAGTTTTCCATATAAGTTTTCCTTGCATTATAGTTTGTGTACTTTTACCCTCTGTAAGCTTATTTGAGAATACCTGATGAGTATACCAGAAAGATTCTATATTTCCTAATATTTATTTGCAAGGCGCATTGTTTCTACANACAAAAAAAAAAAAAAAAAAAAAAAAAAAAATCAGAGAGAAGAAGAGGATTTCTTATTGATGAACTGATGATAAAAGAAAACAGTAGAAATGTCAGCTATTTATAGCTAATTACAAGCTCAACAAACTGAATCAAAATCCCCCAAAAAAACGCAGCTAATTGACCCACTAAAGCCCTACTTTATTGGCATAACAATAAACTGAAAAAACAAATTCCTAATAACCTGTAAGGACTTATTCAACATCAACATGGCTCAACTAAAAGAAAAAAAAAAAAAAGAAGAGAAGTTTGAGTTTAATTTCCGACATTCTCCCTTAAACTCAAACTCTCAAAACTAATCATCCCCATCTTGTTCTCTTCAACTTGTAAAAAAATTCAGCTTTCAATGATTTTGTAAGAATGTCGGCCAATTGATCTTTAGATTTGCAGAATTCAACAGCTACTTCATGTTCTTTGACAAGCTCACGAATGTAATGAAATTTGATGTCGATGTGTTTACTTCTCCCATGAAAGATTGGATCTTTATTTAAGCAAATAGTTGACTTATTATCACAGAAATTCTTCGTAGGAGTAATTTTTTTCTGATTTAATTCCTCTAGCATTCTACGCAACCAAACAGCCTAACATGCAGTAGAGGTAGCTGCAATATACTCTGATTCGGTAGTGGAAAGAGCAACAACCCGTCACTTCTTTGATGACCAAGATATTGCTCCTGAACCTATGTGAAATACAAAGCCAGACGTACTCTTCCTTTCTTCAAGATCACCTGCCCAATCACTATCTGTGTATCCAACAAGATTGCAATTATCAAGGGATGAATAAAAGATACCTTGATTTTGAGTACCTTTTATATATTGCAGGATTCGCTTTGCAGCTTGCAGATGAGATTGACTTTGTGTTTCCATAAATCGGCTAATAATACCAACTCCAAATGTGATATCAGGTCTAGTAGAGGTTAGATAACGTAGACTACCTACCAAACTTCGAAAATAAGTTGGATCAACAAATTCACCATTATCATTTTTATCCAAATGAGATCTTTCTTGAACAGGAGTTTTGATGGGATTGCATCATTCCATCTTGAATCGCTTAAGAATGTCTGTTGCGTATTTCTTTTGCGAGATAAATATTCCTCCATTAATCTGCATCACTTCTAGTCCAAAGAAAATAAGACATGAGTCCCATATCAGTCATTTCAAAGTTGCTAGTCGTGGCCTCTCTAAATTCTGCAAACATACTTGGATCATTTACTGTAAAAATCAGATCATCCACATACAAACATATAATAATTATATTTCCATGTGAATTAGATTTGATATACAG
>NW_019263708.1:0-1327 GCF_002742605.1 Olea europaea var. sylvestris | reverse complement strand
AGGAATGCATTTTTCCATATACAAGTTGCTCAATTACTAAATATGCTTGCTTTTGACATTTACAGAACGATCCTGATTATTGGTTACTATCAGATGCTGATATAAGTATTACTGACATGTGGAGGACAGATCGTATCCTAATTCTTGTCTCTTTTATGGAACTCTCCTGAATTTTTCGTAAGATGTGTGATACAACATTCCATGACTCTCGACTATAGCTGGGGTTAACTGGGAAAGCTTGAGCACAGTTCTTGAAGACTATGCCTTGCCTAATGTTAGCGTACCACCAGCCCAAAATCCACAGCTTGAACCAACTGAAACACCTTCTATAGCTAAGACAGCGGGGGGTTCAAGTGGATTTGGTGGTGATCCTCGATGAAGATACTCATGGTCGTTGTAAAAGAGGAAGATGCTGGAAGGCTGTACAAGGAGTGCCTAAATCATTTCTCGTGCTATGCTATCTACTTTAAAATTACCTCGAAGTCGCCTTGGAGTTAAACCTTGATCCTTAAAAAATCGACGAGGCACCAGAGTCGAGAGAAGTGGATCATTGTATAATATTTGCTTAGGTAATTCCTGTAATGGCAATAATGTTTCTGTCAAGATTTACTCCCTGCATATCATCAAATTTGTTGTGGCATCTTGTCATTTCATTTAGATATGCTGTTGTCTATAACATCCTTCAAAATTAGATGCAGGTTAAGTTCCCTTTTTGGTATACAGTAATATGTCCTATTGTTATGCCTTGTGCAGGATCAAACCCAAATATATAATTCCTTTATATTGTGATAGGTTCACTTCATGATTTCCCAATAAAGATTAATAAAGAAAGCGGCTCTACCACCTCGGCCCTTGATCTTGAGCGTCATGGGGCCGCGCATACATGATCAAGGGTCAAAGTGTTGCCAACACCTCAACCTGTCAATGGCGCTATTTGAGTGACAAATCCCTAAAGAAAAACCCAAGACATTTCCCAAAAGAATTAATCGAATTTATTATATCAACTAATAATTGATTATCAACAATTAATTATAATCCTAATTAGTCATTACTAATACACTTCTAGTCCATACAATATTCCAGCATATTTTTCATGTCCATGATCCACAAAATAAATATCCCTCATTTTCTGAAATGCATGCCACGTCAGCAAGCTATCTGACCCGGCCTGATGACACTTTCCAACAACCCGGTCCACGTCCAAAGCCCGGGCCACCCGGTCCAATCCGCCGTACAAACTCTGACAGAATCGCAGCAAGTATTTGATATCGTAAACGTTATTTCCGAAAAAGGCCCTGACAATTTGGAAAAACTCATTCAACCCACT
>NW_019263707.1:0-14434 GCF_002742605.1 Olea europaea var. sylvestris | reverse complement strand
TTCCATCCACAAACTGATGGACAATCGGAGAGGACTATACAGACTTTAGAGGATATGCTGCGTGCATGCGTCCTTGATTTAGGCGGCAGTTGGGAAAACTATGTGCCACTGGTAGAGTTTGCCTATAATAATAGTTACCAAGCTACGATAAAGATGGCACCTTACGAAGCCCTTTATGGCAGAAGATGTAGATCTCCCCTTTATTGGGATGAAGTAGGTGAACGAAGAGTTCTAGTACCCAAAATAATTGAAGAAACTAGTCGAGCGATTGATAAAATAAGAGCTAAAATCAAGGCAGCTCAGGACCAACAAAAGAGTTATGCCGATAAAAGGAGAAAAGATTTGACATTTAATGTTGGTGACAAAGTTTTCATAAAAGTGGCACCGATGAAGGGAGTTCTGCGTTTTGGGAAGAAAGGAAAACTTCGACCAAGATTCATAGGTCCTTTTGAAATTTTACAGAAAGTTGGAAAGGCAGCTTATCGAATCGCTCTACCACCAGATTTGTCAGCGGTTCATGATGTGTTCCACGTGTCAATGCTTCGACAATATGTTTCAGATCCAAGTCATGTGGTTAGTTATCAACCATTGGATATCAAACCGAACATGACATATGAGGAAAAACCAGTATCAATATTGGATCGCAGAATCCAGCAATTAAGGACAAAAGAAATTCCATTAGTAAGAGTTCAATGGAGGAATCATAATGTCGAAGAATCGACTTGGGAAAGAGAAGAAGAAATCAAGACCAAGTATCCAGAACTTTTCAACTAAGTTCAAGGTAATTTCGAGGACGAAATTTTTTTAAGGGGGGAGGGATGTAATACTCCGAAATTTTATGCTCGTTTAAATTTCTTTAGGATAGTGATTTAATTTTCAATATTATTTTGGCCATAAAAAAAAAGGGGGCACCACCTTTGTAGTGGTTAATGCTAGAGGTAGTTCATGAATATAGGCATGAAGTGCTAAATGTTGTGTGCACATGAAGTGATTATTAGTTAGTCGAAACTTAAGTCGAGTTTGAATTTGAATAAAGTGGATTATTTTGTTAGGACTTCAATTGACCAAACGATTAAATTATTTTACAATCTACAATTTTTGAATATGTAAGTTGGATACAAGTTTAAATTTAGGATATGCTTTGCTAGTAATAAAAGTTAGAGGGGTTAGATTATATTAGTTGAAAAGATAAGAGATTTCCTTTGTAAATCTAGGTTTTAAGGCCACTTATTGCCTTATAATCAACCCACTTGTCATCCATCATCACCATACACTTAGATAATAGGCCAAACATGTGTACAAGTGAGAAAAAAAAGAAAAAAAAAAGTGGGAGAAAAGGAGGTGAGGCGGTGGAGAAGATAAAAGGAAGAAAAAATATCAATCATTTATCCTTATCTTTATATATATATAAATACATCCATATCCATTGCCATAGAGAGATTTCCTTTATTTTACAAAACACTTATACACTTAAAAAGAGAGCAAAAACCGAAAATAAGAAAGGAAAGGGAAGGAAGTAAGACTAGCACTTCCAATTTACATCTCAATCGAAGATCTTCAAGTTTCACGGTAAGATACTTTCCATGCTTAAGAGTTATGATCTTCATGGTAATATTTATGCTTAAACTATGCATGAAAAACCACAATATGATTATGGTGGACAATTCCATAAAGTTAGATATCTATTTATGCCTTAGGACGAGTCTGAAGGGCACCGGCAAGCCGGAATGTGCAAGTATAGGTTTGATTGCATTCTTTTGTGTAGTATTATCATGATAAAAATCCAAGCATGGTATCTTACTGAGTATTCCTTATACTCATAGTGTGTTATGCTCAATTTTCATATCCATGATCGTTTGGATTGATGGAAGTTAGTTGGCTTAATCGATGATGGATTAAGGACAAAGATGTTTTTTATCGAAAGTTTTCCTTTGTATGTTTTGTTCGATGACTGTTTCCCATCTGTTTTCTTATGGTATTATGTAAAAATATGTACATGACATGATGTAATACGGTATTAATAGTAAATTTTGTAATTATATCTTTCATGTTATGATAAGAGACATTTTTGTAGTTTATTTTCCTTACAAGAGATAAAAGGCAGAAACGGGACAGTTTCTGGAGTCAATTTCAAAATGATGTTTCTAACTCTATAAATGTTCATTTGAGACTCTAAAAATATTTCTGTTTTCCTCTTTGAGTTTTCTAAATATGGCCGAAGGAATCACTCAATTTGGATATCTATGGCCTGAGTTATCAAGGTTTTAACGTCAAGGGGTCAATCTGGATTTCCTGTGTGATACTTCACTGTTTTCAGTAAAACGTCCATATCATATGATCTTGGAAAATTTTCATATTTTAACCTAGAAAACGACTTGAAATTATCTTTCTAATGCCTCAAATTTCATAGAAAAGGGAGTTGGGATGAAATTTATAAAAATTGTCAAACTTGCTGCCTCAACTAATCTTGATAGTGTCGAGGCCGTATATGTAATGTATAATTTCATGTTGGCATGCACTTTTACCGGCCATCAAATTTTATAAGAATTGTTTTATCAAATTGAAAAAAATAAGTTTCTAACACGTAATACTTTTATTTAAGAGTATTTACATGTACCAAAGGCAGAAGTTATTATGTTTAGTACGTGACCCTCGAAGCTTAAGTTCGGGGCGTCACATGTCAAGTGTCAATTGGATGGGAAAACTGTATGAAATTTAAACTTTCCAACAAGGATATGTCATTTGGCAAAGTGTAAACTAAAGTGTACACCATGGTGTACATGTAGCAAGGTTCTTACCGATTAAACTTTGCTATTTATACACTGATTTTTGACAAGTTTTTTGACACTAGCTCTGATTTCAAGTGTCAATTGGTTGGAAAAACTATTTCAAGTGTGGACTACAGTGCACACCATAGTGTACATAATGCACGGTTCTTACCGATTGAACTTTGTTGTTTGTACATTGATTTTTGATACACTGTTTGACACTTGCATTGTTGTCTAGTGTCAATTGGATAGAAAAATTGTTTGAAAATTAAACTGTCCAACAGGGTAATATCACGTGGGAAAGTGTAAACTAAAGTGTGCACACCATAGTGTACATGTGGCATGGTCTGAACTTTGCTATTTGTACACTGATTTTTGCCACGTTATTTGATACTTGCATTGTTTTTAAGTGTCAATTGAATAGGAAAATAGGTTGAAAATTCAAACTGCCCAATAGGGTAATGTCACGTGCCAAAGTGTAAACTAAAGTGTGTAGCAAGCTTCTTACCGATTAAACTTTACTCTTTGTACACTGATTTTTGACACGTTGTTTCACACTTGCATTGTTGTCAAGTGTCAATTGGATGAAAAAACTGTTTGAAATTTTGATACTTACATTGTTGTCAAGTGTCAATTAGATGGAAAAATAGTTTGAAATTTAAATTGTCCAACGGGGTAATGTCACGCGGCAAAGTGTAAACTAAAGTGTACACCATAGTATACATGTAGCAAGGTACTTACCAATTAAACTTTGCTATTTGTACACTGATTTTTAAGACGTTGTTTGAAACTTGCATTGTTGTCAAGTGTCAATTGGATGGAAAAACTCTTTGACATTTGAACTGCCCAACGGGGTAATGTAACGTGGCAAAGTGTAAACTAAAGTGTACATGCAACAAGGTTCTTATCGATTAAACTTTGCTATTTGTACACTGATTTTTGACACGTTGTTTGACACTTGCATAGTTGTCAAGTATCAATTGGATGGGAAAACTATTTCAAATTTAGAATGTCCAACAGGGTAATGTCACGTGACAAATGTAAACTGAAGTGCACACCATAGTGTACATGTAGCAAGGTTCTTACTGATTGAACTTTGCTACTCGTACACTAATTTTTGACACGTTGTTTGACACTTGCATTGTTTTCAAGTGTCAATTGGATGGAAAAATAGTTTGATATTCAAACTGTCCGACAGGATAATATCACGCGGTAAAGTGTAAACTAAAGTGTACACCATATTGTACATGTTGCAAGGTTCTTACCGATTGAACTTTGCTATTTGTACACTAATTTTTGACACGTTGTTTGACACTTGCATTGTTGTCAAGTGTCGATTGGATGGAAAAACTATTTGAAACTTAAACTGTCCAACCGGGTAATGTCACGTGGCAAAGTGTAAACTAAAGTGTACACCAAAGTGTACATGTAGCAAGGTTTTTACCGGTTGAACTTTGCTATTTGTGCACTTATTTTCGACACATTGTTTCACACTTCCACTGTAGTTAAGTGTTAATTGGATGGGAAAACTATTTGAAATTTAAACTGTTCAACAGGGTAATGTCACGTGGCGAAGTGTAAACTAAAGTGTACACCATAGTGTACATGTGGCAAGGATCTTACCAATTGAACTTTGCTATTTGTATACTGATTTTCGACACGTTGTTTGACACTCACATTGTTGTCAAGTGTCAATTGGATGGAAAAACTGTTGAAATTTAAACTGTCGAATAGGTTAATGTCACGTGGAAAGGTGTAAACTAAAGTGTACACCATACTGTACATGTCATAAGGTCCTTACCGATTGAACTTTGCTATTTATACACAAATTTTCAACACGTTGTTTGACACTTGCATTGTTTTCAAGTGTCAAATGGTTGTAAAAACTGTTTGAAATTTATACTTTCCAATAGGGTAATGTCACGTGGTAACGTGTAAACTAAAGTGTACACCATCGTGTACATGTAGCAAGGTCCTTACCGATTGAACTTTGCTATTTGTACGCTAATTTTTGACACGTTGTTTGACTCTTACATTGTTGTCAAGTTTCAATTGGGTGGGAAAACTGTTTGAAATTTAAATTGTCCAATAGGGTAATATCACATGGCAAAGTGTACACCATAGTGTATACGTAGAAAGGTCCTTACCGATTGAACTTTACTATTTGTACACTGATTTTTGACGCGTTGTTTAACACTTGCGTTGTAGTCAAGTGTCAATTGGATGGGAAAACTATTTGAAATTTAAGCTGTCCAATGGGGTAATGTCACGCGGCAAAGTGTACACCATAGTGTACATATAGCAAGGTCCTTCCCGATTAAATTTTGCTATTTGTGCACAGATATTTAACACGTTGTTTAACACTTGCATTGTTGTCAAGTGTCAAATGAATGAGAAAACTATTTGAAATTTAAACTGTACAATAGGGTAATGACACGTGACAAAGTGTAAACTAAAGTGTACACCACAGTGTACATATAGCAAGGTCCTTACCGACTGAACTTGGCTATTTGTACACTGATTTTGGACACGTTGTTTGACACTTGCATTGTTGTCAAGTGTCAATTAGATTGGAAAATTGTTTGAAATTTAAACTATCCAGTAGGCTAGTGTCACGTGGTAAAAGTGTAAACTAAAGCGTACACCATAGTGTACATGTTGAAGGGTTCTTACCGATTGAACTTTGCTATTTGGACATTGATCTTTTACACATCTTGACACTTACATTGTTGTCAAGTGTCAATTGGGTGGAAAAATTGTTTGAAATTTAAACTGTCCAATAGGGAAATGTCACGTGGCAAAGTTTAAATTAAAGTATACACCATAGTGTACATGAAGCAAGGTTCTTACCGATTGAACTTTGCTATTTGTGCACTAATTTTTGACACGATGTTTGACACTTGCATTGTTGTCAAGTGTCAATTGGATGGAAAAACTATTTGAAATTAACACTGTCCAACAGGGTAATATCACGTGGTAACGTGTAAACTAAAGTGTACATCATAGTGTACATGTAGCATGGTCCTTACCGATTGAACTTTACTATTTGTACACTAATTTTCGTCACATTGTTTGACACTTGCATTGTTGTCAAGTGTCAATTGGATGAGAAAACTGTTTGAAATTTTAACTGTCCAATAGAGTAATGTCATAGGGCAATGCCTAAACTAAAGTGTACACCATAGTGAACATGTAGCAGAGTTCTTACCGATTGAACTTTGCTATTTGTACACTAATTTTTGACACGTTGTTTGACACTTGCATTGTTGTCAAGGGTCAATTGAATGGGAAAAATGTTTGAAATTTACACTGTCCAGTAGGGCAGTATCACGTGGCAAAGTGTAAACTAAAGTGCACACCATAGTGTACATGTCGCAGGGTTCTTACCGATTGAACTTTACTATTTGTGCATTGATTTTTTACACATTTGACACTGGCATGTCGTCAACTGTCAATTGGATGGAAAAACTGTTAGAAATTTAAACAGTCCAACTAGGTAATGTCACGTGGCAAGATGTAAATTAAAGTATACACCATATTGTACATGTAGCAAGGTTCCTACCGATTGAAATTTGCTATTTGTACACTAATTTTTGACATGTTGTTTGACACTTGCATTGTTGTCGAGTGTCAATTGGATGGGAAAACTGGTTGAAATTTAAATTGTCCAATAAGGTAATGACACGTGGCAAGGTGTAAAGTTTACACCATAGTGTACATGCCGTAAGGTTCTTACTGATAGAACTTTGCTATTTGTACACTAATTTTTGACACGTTGTTTGACACTTGCATTGTTGTTAAGTGTCAATTAGATGGAAAAACTGTTTGAAATTTAAACTGTCCAACAAGGCAATGTCACAAGATAAAGTTTCAATTAAAGAGTACACCATAGTGTAAAAGTAGCAAAGTTCTTACCGATTGAACTATGCAATTTGTACACTAATTTTGGACACTTCGTTTCACACTTCCATTATAGTTAAGTGTCAATTGGATGGGGGAACTGTTTGAAATTTAAACTATCCAACAGGGTAATGTCACGTGGCGAAGTGTAAATTAAAGTGTACACCATAGTGTACACGTGGTAAGGTCCTTACCGATTGAACTTTACTATTTGTACGCTGAAGTTCGACACTTTGTTTGACACTCGCATTGTTGTGAAGTGTCAATTAGATGGGAAAACTGTTGGAAATTTAAATAGTCCTATGGGGTAATGTCACGTGACAAAGTGTAAACTAAAGTGTAAACCGTAGTGTACACGTCGAAACGTTCTTATCGATTGAACTTTGCTATTTGTACACTGATTTTTGACACGTTGCTTAACACTTGCATTGTTGTCAAGTGTCAATTAAATGGGAAAACTGTTTGAAATTTAAACTATCTAGCTGGGTAGTGTCACGTGGCAAAGTGTAAACTAAAGTGTACACCATAGTGTACATGTCGCAGGGTTCTTACCGATTGACCTTCGCTATTTGTACATTGATCATTCATACGTTTGACACTTGCATTGTTGTCAAGTGTCTATTGGATGAAAAAATAGTTTGAAATTTAAACTGTCCGACAGGGAAATGTCACGTGACAAAGTTTGAATTAAAGTATACACCATTGTGTACATGTAGCAAGGTTCTTACCGATTGAACTTTGCTATTTGTACACTAATTTTTGACACGATGTTTGACACTTGCATTGTTGTCAAGTGTCAATTGGATGGGAAAACTATTTGAAATTAATACTATCCAATAGGGTAACATCACGTGGTAATGTGTAAACTAAAGTGTACACCATAGTGTACATGTAATAAGGTCCTTACCGATTAAACTTTCCTAATTGTACACTGATTTTCGTCACGTTGTTTGACACTTGCATTGTTGTCAAGTGTTAATTGGATGGGAAAACTATTTGAAATTTAAACTATCCAATAGAGTAATGTCACAGGGCAATGTGTAAACCAAAATGTACACCATAGTGTACATGTAGCAGAGTTCTTACCGATTGAACTTTGCTATTTGCGCACTAATTTTTGCCACGTTTTTTGACACTTGCATTGTTTTCAAGTGTCAATTGGATAGGAAAAATGTTTGTAATTCACACTCTCTAGCAGGCTAGTATCACGTGGCAAAGTGTACACCATAGTGTACATGTCGCAGGGTTCTTACCGATTGAACTTTACTATTTGTACATTGATTTTTTACACATTTGACACTTGCATTGTTGTCAACTGTCAATTGGATGGGAAAACTGTTAGAAATTTAAAATGTCCAACTGAGTAATGTCACGTGGCAAAGTGTAAATTAAAGTATACACCATAGTGTACATGTAGCAAGGTTCTTACCGATTGAAATTTGCTATTTGTACACTAATTTTTGACACGTTGTTTGACACTTGGATTGTTGTCAAGTGTTAATTGGATGGGAAAATTGGTTGAAATTTAAATTGTCCAGAAAGGTAATGACACGTGGCAAGGTGTAAAGTAAACTGCACACCATAGTGTACATGTCGTAAGATTCTTACTGATTGAACTTTGCTATTTGTACATAAATTTTTGATACGTTGTTTGACACTTGCATTGTTGTTAAGTATCAATTAGATGTGAAAACTGTTTGAAATTTAAACTATCCAACAAGGCAATGTCACAAGACAAAGTTTCAACTAAAGAGTACACAATAGTGTACAAGTAGCAAAGTTCTTACCGGTTGAACTATGCAATTTGTACACTAATTTTGGACATTTGTGTTACACACTTCCATTATAGTCAAGTGTCAATTGGATGGGTGAGCTGTTTGAAATTTAAACAGTCGTAATAGTTAAGTGTCAATTGGATGGGTGAGCTGTTTGAAATTTAAACAGTCGTATGAGGTAATGTCACGTGGCGAAATGTAAACTAAAGTGTACACCATAGAGTACATGTCGTAAGGTTCTTGCCGATTGAACTTTGCTATTTGTACGCTGAATTTTGTCACGTTGTTAGACACTCGCATTGTTGTCAAGTGTCAATTAGATGGGAAAAATGTTTGAAATTTAAACAGTCGTATGAGGTAATGTCACGTGGCAAAGTGTAAACTAAAGTGTACACCATAGTGTACATGTCGTAAGGTTCTTGCCGATTGAACTTTGCTATTTGTATACTAATTTTTGACACGTTGTTTGACACTTACATTGTTGTTAAGGGTCAATTAGATGGGAAAACTGTTAGAAATTTAAGCTGTCCAACAGGGCAATGTCACAAGATAAAGTTTCAACTAAAGAGTACACCATAGTGTACAAGTAGTAAAGTTCTCACCGGTTGAACTATGCAATTTGTACACTAATTTTGGACACGTTGTTTCACACTTCCATTATAGTCAAGTGTCAATTGGATGGGAGAACTGTTTAAAATTTAAACTGTCCAACGGGGTTATATCACGTGGCAAAGTGTAAACTAAAGTGTGCACCATAGTGTACATGTAGCAAGGTCCTTAGCGATTGAACTTTGCTATTTGTACGCTGAATTTTGACACGTTGTTTGACACTCGCATTATTGTCAAGTGTCAGTCAGATGGGAAAATTGTTTGAAATTTAAACAGTCCTATGGGGTAATGTCACGTGATAAAGTGTAAACTAAAGAGTACACCATAGTGTACATGTCGAAACGTTCTTATCGATTGAACTTTGCTATTTGTACACTTCTTTTTGACACGTTGCTTGAAACTTGCATTGTTGTCAAGTGTCAATTAGATGGGAAAACTGTTTGAAATTTAAACTATCCAACTGGGTAGTGTCAAGTGGCAAAGTGTAAATTAAAGTGTACACCATAGTGTACATGTCGCAGGGTTCTTACCGATTGAACTTTGCTATTTGTACATTGATCTTTTACATGTTTGACACTTGCATTGTTGTCAAGTGTCAATTGGATGGAAAAACTGTTTGAAATTTAAACTGTCCAACAAGGAAATGTCACATGGCAAGGTTTAAATTAAAGCATACACCATAGTGTACATGTAGCAAGGTTCTTACCGATTGAACTTTGCTATTTGTACACTAATTTTAGACACGATGTTTGATACTTGCATTGTTGTCAAGTGTCAATTGGATGGGAAAACTATTTGAAATTAATATTGTCCAACAGGGTAACATCACGTGGTAATGTGTAAACTAATGTACACCATAGTGTACTTGTAGCAAGGTCCTTACTCATTAAACTTTGCTAACTGTACACTGATTTTTGTCACGGTGTTTAACACTTGCATTGTTGTCAAGTGTCAATTGGATAGAAAAACTGTTTGAAATTTAAATTGTCCAATAGAGTAATGTCACAGGGTAATGTGTGAACTAAAGTGTACACCGCAGTGTAAATATAGCAGAGTCCTTACCGATTGAACTTCGCTATTTGCACACTAATTTTTGACACGTTATTTGACACTTGCATTGTTGTCAACTGTCAATTGGATGGGAAAAATGTTTGAAATTTAAACTGTCCAACAAGGCAATGTTACGTGGCAAAGTGTAATCTAAAGTGTACCCCATAGTGCACATGTGGCAAGGTTCTTGCCAATTGAACTTTGCTATTTGTACACTAATTTTCAACAGGTTATTTGACACTTGCATTGTTGTCAAGTGTCAATTGGATGGGAAAACTGTTTGAAATTAATACTGTCCAACAGGGTAATGTCACGTGGTAATGTATAAATTAAAGTGTACAGCAGAGTGTACATGTAGCATGGTCCTTACCGATTGAACATTGCAATTTGTACACTAATTTTTGACACGTTGTTTGACACTCACATTGTTGTCAAGTGTCAATTGGATGGAGAAACTATTTGAAATTTAAACTATCCAACACGGTAATGTCACGTGGTAAAGTGTAAACTAAAGTGTACACCACAGTGTACATGTGGCAAGGTTCTTATCGATTGAACTTTGCTATTTGTACACTGATTTTCGACACGTTGTTAGACACTTGTATTGTTGTCAGGTGTAAATTAGATGGGAAAATTGTTTGAAATTTAAATAGTCCAACGGGGTAATGTCACATGGTAAAGTGTAAACTAAAGTGTACACCGTAGTGTACATGTCGTAATGTTCTTATCGATTGAACTTTGCTATTTGTACACTGATTTTTTGACACGTTGTTTGACACTTGCATTGTTTTCAAGTGTCTATTAGATGGGAAAATTTTTTGAAATTTAAACTGTCCTGCAGGGTAGTGTCACGTGGCAAAGTGAAAACTAAAGTGTACACCATAGTATACATGTCGCAGGTTCTTACCGATTGAACTTTGCTCTTACCGATTTAACTTTGCGATTTGTACACTGATATTTGACACGTTGTCTGAGACTTGCATTGTTGTCAAGTGTCAAGTTGATGGGAAGACTATTTGAAATTTAAATAGTCCAACAAGGTAATGACAAGTGGCAAAGGGTAAACTAAAGTGCACACCATAGTGTACATGGGACAAGGTTGTTATCGATTGAACTGTGCTATTTGTACACTGATATTGGACACATTATTTGGCACTAGCATTGTTGTCAGGTGTCAATTTGATGGGAAAACTGTTTGAAATTTAAACTATCCAACAGGGTAATGTTACTTGGTAAAGTGTAAACTAAAATGTACACAATAGTGTACGTGTAGCAAGGTTCTTACCGATTGAACTTTGTTATTTGTACACTGATTTTTGACACGTTGTTTGACACATGTATTGTTGTCAAGTATCAATTGGATGGGAAAACTATTTGAAATTTAAATTGTCCAACAGGGTAACGTCACGTGGCAAGGTGTAAATTAAAGTGTACACAATAGTGTACATGTAGCAAGGTTCTTACCGGTTGAACTTGGCTAGTTGTACACTGATTTTTAACACGTTGTTTGACACTTGCATTGTTGTCAAGTGTCAATTGGATGGGAAAATGGTTTGTACTTTAAACTGTCCAATAGGGTAATGTCACTTGGCAAAGTGTACACAATAGTGTACATGTAAAAATGTCCCTATCGATTGAACTTTGCTATTTGTACACTGATTTTCAACACTTTGTTTGACATTTACATTGTTGTCAAGTGTCAATTGGATAGAAAAACTGTTTGAAATTTAAACTGTCCAATAGAGTAATGTCACAGGGAAATGTGTGAACTAAAGTGTACACCACAGTGTACATGTAGCAGAGTTCTTACCGATTGAGCTTTGCTATGTGTACACTGATTTTGGACACGTTGTTTCACACTTTCATTGTAGTCAAGTGTCAATTGGATGGGAAAACTATTTGAAATTTAAACTGTCCAATAGTGTAATTTCACGTGGTAAAGTGTAAACTAAAGTGTAAACCATAGTTTGCATGTAGCGAGGTCCATACCGATTGAACTTTACTGTGTGTACACATACTTTTGAAACGTTGTTTAACACTTGCATTGTTGTGAAGTGTCAATTGGATGGGAGAACTTTTTGAAATTTGAACTGTTCAAAAGGGTAATGTTACATGGCAAAATGTAAACTAAAGTGTACACCACAGTGTACATGTATCAAGGTCCTTAACGATTGTACTTTGCTATTTGTACACTAACTTTGGACACATTGTTTGACACTTGCATTGTTGTCAAGTGTCAATTGGATGGGAAAATTGTTTGAAAATTAAACTCTCCAACAGTGTAATGTCATGTGCCAAAGTGTAAACTAAAGTGTACACCATAGTGTACATGTAGGAAGGTTCTTACCGATTGAATTTTGCTATTTGTACACTGATTTTCGACACGTTGTTTGACACTTGTATTGTTGCCAAGTGTCAATTTGATGGGAAAACTGGTTGAAATTTAAATTGTCCAACAGGGTAATGACACATGGCAAGGTGTAAACTAAACTGTACACCATAGTGTAGATATCGTAAGGTTCTTACCGATTGAACTTTGCTATTTGTACACTGATTTTGGACACGTTGTTTCACACTTGTATTGTTGCCAAGTGTCAATTGGATGAGAAAACTGGTTGAAATTTAAATTGTCGAACGGGGTAATGAAACATGTCAAGGTGTAAACTAAAGTATACACCGTAGTGTACTTGTCACAACGTTCTTATCGATTGAACTTTGCTATTTGTATACTGATTTTTTGACACGTTGTTAGACACTTGCATTGTTGCCAAGTGTCTATTAGATGGGAAACCTATTTAAAATTTAAACTGTCCAACAGGGTAGTGTCATGTGGCAAAGTGTAAACTACTATGTACACCACAGTGTACATGTAGCAAGGTGCTTCCAGGTTGTACTTTGCTATTTGTCCACTGATTTTCAACACGTTGTTTCACACTTCCATTGAAGTCAATTGTCAATTGGATGAGAAAACCATTTGAAATTTAAACTATCCAACAGGGTAATGTCACGTGGCAAAGTGTAAACTAAAGTGTACACCATAGTGTACATGTGGCAAGGTTCTTACCAATTGAACTTTGCTATTTGTACACTGATTTTTGACATGTTGTTTGACACTCGCATTGTTGTCGTCAATTGGATGGGAAAACTGTTTGAAATTTAAATTGTCCAATAGAGTAATGTTATGTGGCAAATTGTAAACTAAACTGTACACCACAGTGTACATGTAGCAAGGTTCTTACCAGTTGAACTTTGCTATTTGTACACTGATTTTCGACACATTGTTTCACACTTCTATTGTAGTCAAGTGTCAATTGGATGGGAAAACTGTTTGAAATTTAAACTGTCCAATAGGGTAATGTCACGTGGCAAAGTGTAAACTAAAGTGTACACCATAGTATACATGTAGCAAGGTTCTTACCGGTTTAACTTTGCTATTTGTACTCTAATTTTTGACACGCTGTTTTACACTTGCATTGTAGTCAAGTGTCAATTGGATGGGAAAACTGTTTGAAATTTAAACTGTCCAATAGGGTAATGTCACGTGGCAAAGTGTAAACTAAATTGTACACCATCGTGTACATGTGGCAAGGTTCTTACCAATTGAACTTTGCTATTTGTACACTGATTTTTGACACGTTGTTCGACACTTGCATTATTGTCAAGTGTCAATTGGAGGGGAAAACTATTTGAAATTTAAACTATCGAGTAAGGTAATGACACGTGGCAAAGTGTAAACTAAAGTGTACACCATAGTATACATGTAGCAAGGTTCTTACCGGTTTAACTTTGCTATTTGTACTCTAATTTTGGACACGTTGTTTTACACTTGCATTGTAGTCAAGTGTCAATTAGATGGGAGAACTATTTGAAATTTAAACTGTCCAACAATATAATATCACGTGGCAAAGTGTAAATTAAAGTGTACACCAAAGTGCACATGTGGGAAGGTCCTTATCGATTAAACTTTGCTATTTGTACAATGATTTTTGACACGTTGTTTTGACACCTGCACTATTGTCAAGTGTCAATTGGATGTGAAAACTGTTTGAAATTTAAACTGCACAACCGGGTAATGACAAGTGGCAAAGTGGAAACTAAAGTGTACACCAAAGTATACATATGGCAAGGTTCTTTTCGATTGAACTTTGCTATTAAAACACTGATTTTTGACATGTTTCTTGACACTTGCATTGTTTTTAGGTGTCAATTAGATGGGAAAACTATTTGAAATTTAAACAGTCCAACGGGGTAATGTTACGTGGAAAAGTGTAAACTAAAGTGTACCCCGTAGTGCACATGTCGAAACGTTCTTATCGATTGAACTTTGCTACT
>NW_019263706.1:0-14437 GCF_002742605.1 Olea europaea var. sylvestris | reverse complement strand
TAACTTTTGCACACGGTGTCCGTATTGGGCCCATAAGTACTTTTTGGAAATTTAGCGACCGTTTTGGATTGAACTCACCACTTCATCGTGACGTACGTGGGATTTTGGACTTTTTTCGAAAGAATGAGCACTTGCATATTTAGAACGGTTGGAGAGTCGGCGGACGAAGAATTGAGCGTAACTTTTGCACACGGTGTCCGTTTCGGGTCCATAAGTACTTTTTGGAAATGTAGCGACCGTTTCGGATTGAACTCACCACTTCGTCGTGACGTACGAGTGATTTTGGCCATTTTTCGAAAGAATGAGCACTTGCATATTTGGAACGCTTGGAGAGTCGGCGTACGAAGAATTGAGTTTAGTTTTTGGCACACGGTGTCCGTTTTGGGCCCATAAGTACTTTTTGGAAATGCAGCAACCGTTTTGGATTGAACTCACCATTGCGTCATGACGTACGAGGGATTTTGGCTATTTTTTGAAAGAATGAGCACTCGCATATTTAGAACGCTTGGAGAGTCGGCGAACGAAGAATTGAGCGTAACTTCTGCACACGGTGTCCATTTTGGGCCCATAAGTACTTTTTGGAAATGTAGCGACCGTTTTGGATTGAACTCACAACTTCATCATGACGTACGAGGTATTTTGACCATTTTCGAAAGAATGAGCACTTGCATATTTAGAACGCTTAGAGAGTCGGCGGACGAAGAATTGAGCGTAACTTTTGCACACGGTTTCCGTTTCGGGCCCATAAGTACTTTTTGGAAATGTAGTGGCCATTTTGGATTGAACTCACCACTTCGTCGTGACGTACGAGGGATTTTGGCCATTTTCGAAAGAATGAGCACTTGCATATTTAGAACGCTTGGGGAGTCGGCGGACAATGAATTGAGCGTAACTCATGCACACGGTATCCGTTTTGGGTCCATAAGTACTTTTTAGAAATGTAGCGACCATTTCGGATTGAACTCATCACTTCTTCGTGACGTACGAGTGATTTTGGCCATTTTTTGAAAGAATGAGCACTTGCATATTTGGAACGCTTGGAGAGTTGGCGTACGAAGAATTGAGTTTAACTTTTGCACACGGTGTCCGTTTTGGGCCCATAAGTACTTTTTGGAAATGTAGCGACCGTTATGGATTGAACTCACCACTTCGTCGTGACGTACGAATTATTTTGGTCATTTTTCGAAAGAATGAGCACTTGCATATTTGGAACGCTTGGAGAGTTGGCATACGAAGAATTGAGCATAACTTTTGCACACGGTGTCCGTATTGGGCCCATAAGTACTTTTTGGAAATTTAGTGACCGTTTTGGATTGAACTCACCACTTCGTTGTGACGTACGTGGGATTTTGGACATTTTTCGAAAGAATGAGCACTTGCATATTTAGAACGGTTGGAGAGTCGGCGGACGAAGAATTGAACGTAACTTTTGCACACGGTGTCCGTTTCGGGTCCATAAGTACTTTTTGGAAATGTAGCGACCGTTTCGGATTGAACTCACCACTTCGTTGTGACGTACGAGTGATTTTGGCCATTTTTCGAAAGAATGAGCACTAACATATTTGGAATGCTTGGAGAGTCGGCGTACGAAGAATTGAGTTTAGTTTTTGGCACACGGTGTCCGTTTTTGGCCCATAAGTACTTTTTGGAAATGCAGCAACCGTTTTGGATTGAACTCACCATTGCGTCACGACGTACGAGGGATTTTGGCCATTTTTTGAAAGAATGAGCACTTGCATATTTAGAACGCTTGGAGAGTCGGTGAACGAAGAATTGAGCGTAACTTCTGCACACGGTGTCCATTTTGGGCCCATAAGTACTTTTTGGAAATGTAGCGACCGTTTTGGATTGAACTCACAACTTCATCATGACGTACGAGGTATTTTGACCATTTTCGAAAGAATGAGCACTTGCATATTTAGAACGCTTAGAGAGTCGGCGGACGAAGAATTGAGCGTTACTTTTGCACACGGTTTCTGTTTTGGGCCCATAAGTATTTTTTGGAAATGTAGCGACCATTTTGGATTGAACTCTCCACTTCCTCGTGACGTACGAGGGATTTCAGCCATTTTTCAAAAGAATGAGCACTTGCATATTTAGAACGCTTGGTGAGTCGGCGGACGAAGAATTGAGCGTAACTTTTGCACACGATTTTCGTTTTGGGCCCATAAGTACTTTTTGGAAATGTAGCGACCATTTTGGATTGAACTCACCACTTCGTCTTGACGTACGAGGGATTTTGGCCATTTTTCGAAAGAATGAGCACTTGCATATTTGGAATGCTTGGAGAGTTGGCGTACGAAGAATTGAGCGTAACTTTTGCACACGGTGTCCATTTTGGGTCCATAAGTACTTTTTGGAAATGTAGCGACCGTTCCGGATTGAACTCACCATTTCATCATGACGTACGAGAGATTTTGGCCATTTTTTGAAAGAATGAGCACTTGCATATTAAGAACTTTTGGAGAGTCGTCGGATGAAGAATTGAGTGTAATTTTTGCACACGGTGTCCGTTTTCGGCCCATAAGTACTTTTTGGAAATGTAGCGACCGTTTTGGATTGAACTCACAACTTCGTCGTGGCGTACGAGGTATTTTGACCATTTTCAAAAGAATGAGCACTTGCATATTTAGAACGCTTAGAGAGTCGGTGGACGAAGAATTGAGCGTTACTTTTGCACACGGTTTCCGTTTTGGGCCCATAAGTATTTTGTGGAAATGTAGCGACCATTTTGGCCATTTTTCGAAGGAATGAGCACTTGCATATTAAGAACGCTTGGAGCGTCGACGGATGCAGAAATGAGCGAAACTTTTGCACACGACGTCCGTTTTGGGCCCATAAGTACTTTTTGGAAATGTGGGGACCGTTTTGGATTGAGCTCACAACTTCATCGTGACATACGAGGGATTTTGGCCATTTTTCGAAAGAATGAGCACTTGAATATTTAGAATGCTTGGAGAGTCAGCGGACAAAGAATTGAGCGTAACTTTTGCACACGGTATCCGTTTCGGGCCCATAAGTACTTTTTGGAAATGTAGCGACCGTTTTGGATTGAACTCACCACTTCGTCATGACGTACGAGGAATTTTGGCCATTTTTTGAAAGAATGAGCACTTGCATATTTAGAACGCTTGGAGAGTCGACGAACGAATAACTGAGCATAACTTTTGCACACGGTGTCCGTTTTGGGCCCTTAAGTACTTTTTCGAAATGTAGGGACCGTTTTTGATTGAACTCACCACTTTCTCATGACGTACGAGGGATTTTGGCCGTTTTTCAAAAGAATGAACCCTCGCATATTTGGAACGCTTGGAGAGTCGGCGGACGAAGAATTGAGCGTAACTTTTGCACACGGTGTCCGTTTTGGGCCCATAAGTACTTTTTGGAATTGTATCGACCGTTTTGGATTGAACTCACCACTTCGTCGTGACGTAGGAGGGATTTCGGCCATTTATCGAAAGAATGTGCACTTGCATATTTGGAACGCTTGGAGAGTTGGCGTACGAAGAATTGAGCGTAACTTTTGCACACGGTTTCCATTTTGGGCCCATAAGTACTTTTTGAAAATGTAGCAACCGTTTTGGATTGAACTCACCACTTCGTGACGTACGAGGGATTTTGGCCATTTTTCAAAAGAATTAGCACTTGCATATTTGGAACGCTTGGAGAGTCGGCGGACAAAGAATTGAGCGTAACTTTTGCACACGGTGTCCGTTTTGGGCCATAAGTACGTTTTGGAAATGTAGCGACCGTTTTGGATTGAACTCACCTCTTCGTGACGTACGAGTAATTTTATTCATTTTTCGAAAGAATGAGCACATGCATATTTGGAACGCTTGGAGAGTAGGCGGATGAAGAATTGAGCGTAACTTTTGCACACGGTGTCCGTTTTGTGTCCATAAGTACTTTTTGGAAATGTAGCGACCGTTTCAGATTGAACTCACCACTTCTTCGTGACGTACGAGTAATTTTATTCATTTTTCGAAAGAATGAGCACATGCATATTTGGAACGCTTGGAGAGTTGGCGTACGAAGAATTGAGCGTAACTTTTGCACACGGTGTCCGTTTTGGGTCCATAAGTATTTTTGGAAATGTAGCGACCGTTTTGGATTGAACTCATCGCTTCGTCGTGCGTACGAGGGATTTTGGCCATTTTTCGAAAGAATGAGCACTTGCATGTTTGGAACGCTTGGAGAGTCGGCGTACGAAGAATTGAGCGTAAACTTTGCACACGGTGTCCGTTTTGGGCCCATAAGTACTTTTTCGAAATGTAGCGACCGTTTTGGATTGAACTCACCACTTCGTCATGACGTACGAGAGATTTTGGCCATTTTTCAAAAGAATGACCACTTGCATATTTAGAATGCTTAGAGAGTCGGCGGACGAATAATTGAGCGCAACTTTTGAACACGGTGTCCGTTTTGGGCCCTTAAGTACTTTTTGGAAATGTAGGGACCATTTTTGATTGAACTCACCACTTCATCGTGACGTACGAGGGATTTTGGCCATTTTTCAAAAGAATGAGCGCTCGCATATTTAGAACGCCTGGAGAGTCGGCGGACGAAGAATTGAGCGTAACTTTTGCACACGGTGTCCGTTTTGGGTCCATAAGTACTTTTTGGAAATGTAGCCACCGTTTCGGATTGAACTTACCACTTCTTCGTGACGTATGAGGGATTTTGGCCATTTTTCCAAAGAATGAGCACTTGCATATTTAGAACGCTTGAAGAGTCGACGGACGAAGAATTGTACGTAACTTTCGCACACGATGTCCATTTTGGGCCCTTAAGTACTTTTTCGAAATGTAGCGACCGTTTTGGATTGAACTCACTACTTCATCGTGACGTACGAGAGATTTTGGCCATTTTTTGAAGGAATGAGCACTTGCATATTAAGAACGCTTGGAGAGTCGGCGGACGAAGAATTAAGCATAACTTTTGCACACGGTGACCGTTTTGGGTCCGTAAGTACTTTTTCGAAATGTAGCGACCGTTTCGGATTGAACTCACCACTTCTTCGTGACGTACGAGTGATTTTGGCCATTTTTCGAAAGAATGAGCTCTTGAATATTTGGAACTCTTTGAGAGTCGGCGTACGAAGAATTGAGTTTAACTTTTGCACACGGTGTCCGTTTTAGGCCCATAACTACTTTTTGGAAATGTAGCGACCGTTTTGGATTCAACTCACCACTTCGTCGTGACGTGTGAGGGATTTTGGTCATTTTTCAAAAGAATGAGCAATTGCATATTTGGAACGCTTGGAGAATTGGCGTACGAAGAATTGAGCGTAACTTTTGCACATGGTGTCCGTTTTGGGTCCATAAGTACTTTTTGGAAATGTAGCGACCGTTTTGGATTGAACTCACAACTTCGTCGTGACGTAATAGGGATTTCGACCATTTCTTGAAAGAATGAGCAGTTGTAAATTTAGAACGCTTGGAGAGTCGGCGGACGAAGAATTGAGCCTAACTTTTGCACACGGTGTTCGTTTTGGGTCCATAAATACTTTTTGGAAATGTAGCAACCGTTTTGGATTGAACTCACCACTTCGTCGTGATGCACGAGGGATTTTGGCCATTTTTTGAAAGAATGAGCACTTGCATATTTGGAACGCTTGGAGAGCCGACGGACGAAGAATTGAGCGTTACTTTTGCACACGGTGTCCGTTTCGGGCCCATTAGTACTTTTTGGAAATGTAGCGACCGTTTTGGATTGAACTCACCACTTCGTCGTGACGTACGTGGGATTTTGGCTTTTTTTTGAAAGAATGAGCACTTGCATATTTCGAACGCTAGGAGAGTCGACGGACGAAGTATTGATCGTAACTTTTGCACACGGTGTCCGTTTTGGGCCCATTAGTACTTTTTGGAAATGTAGCGACCATTTTGGATTGAACTCACCACTTCGTCATGACGTACGTGGGATTTTGGCCATTTTTCTAAAGAATGAGCACTTGCATATTTCGAACGCTCGGAGAGTCGATGGACGAAGAATTGAGCGTAACTTTTGCACACAGTGTCCGTTTTTGGCCCATAAGTACTTTTTGGAAATGTAGGGACTGTTTTTGATTGAACTCACCACTTCATCGTGACGTACGAGGGATTTTGGCCATTTTTTGAAAGAATGAGCACTTGCTTATTTGGAACGCTTGGAGAGTCGGTGGACGAAGAATTGAGCGGAACTTTTGCACACGGTGTCCGTTTTGGGTCCAGAAGTACTTTTTGGAAATGTAGCGACGGTTTGGGATTGAGCTCACCACTTCTTCATGACGTACGAGTGATTTTGGCCATTTTTCGAAAGAATGAACTCTTGCACATTTGGAACGCTTGGAGAGTCGGCGTACGAAGAATTGAGTTTATCTTTTGCACACGGTGCCCGTTTTGGTCCCATAAGTACTTTTTCAAAATGCAGCGAGCGTTTTGGATTGAACTAACCACTTCATCGTGACGTACGAGGGATATTGGCCATTTTTCGAAAGAATGAGCACTTGCATATTTAGAACGCTTTTAGATTCGACGGGCAAAGAATTGAGCGTAACTTTTGCACACGGTGTCCGTTTTGGGCCCATAACTACTTTTTGGAAATTTAGCGACCGTTTTGGATTGAACTAACCACTTCGTCGTGATGTACGAGGGATTTTGGCCATTTTTCAAAAGAATGAGCACTTGCATATTTAGAACGCTTGGAGAGTTGGTGGACGAAGAATTGAGCGTAACTTTTGCTCACGTTGTCCGTTTTGGGCTCATAAGTACTTTTTGGAAATGTAGTGACCGTTTTGGATTGAACTCATCACTTCGTCGTGACGTATGAGGGAGTTTGGGCATTTATCGAAAGAATGAGCACTTGCATATTTGGAACGCTTGGAGAGTAGGCGGATGAAGAATTGAGCGTAACTTTTGCACGCAGTGTCCGTTTTGTGTCCATAAGTACTTTTTGGAAATGTAGCGACGGTTTCGGATTGAACTCACCACTACTCCGTGATGCACGAGTGATTTTGGTCATTTTTCGAAAGAATGAGCGCTTGCATATTTGGAACGCTTGGAGAGTCGGCGTACGAAGAATTGAGTTTAACTTTTGCACACGGTGTCCATTTTGGGCCCATAAGTACTTTTTGGAAATGTAGCGGCCATTTTTGATTGAACTCACCGCTTCGTCGTGACGTACGAGGGATTTTTACCATTTTTCGAAAGAATGAGTACCTGCATATTTAGAACGCTTTTAGAGTCGACGGACGAAGAATTGAGCGTAACTTTTGCACACGATGTCCGTTTTGGGCCCATAAGTACTTTTTGAAAATGTAGCGACCATTTTGGATTGAACTCACCACTTCGTCGTGACGTACGAGGAATTTTGGCCATTTTTCAAAAGAATGAGCACTTGCCTATTTAGAACGCTTGGAGAGTCGGCGGACGAAGTATTGAGCGCACACGGTGTCCGTTTTAGGCCCATAAGTACTTTTTGGAAATGTAGCGACCGTTTTGGATTGACCTCACAACTTCATCGTGACGTACGGGGGATTTTGGCCATTTTTCGAAAGAATGAGCACTTGCATATTTAGAACGCTTGGAGAGTCGACGGACGAAGAATTGAGCGTAACTTTTGCACACGGTGTCCGTTTTGGGCCCATAAGTACTTTTTGGAAATGTAGTGACCGTTTTGGATTGACCTCACCACTTCGTCGTGACGTACGAGGAATTTTGGCCATTTTTCAAAAGAATGAGCACTTGCCTATTTAGAACGCTTGGAGAGTCGGCGGACGAAGTATTGAGCGCACACGGTGTCCGTTTTAGGCCCATAAGTACTTTTTGGAAATGTAGTGACCGTTTTGGATTGACCTCACCACTTCGTCGTGACGTACGAGGGATTTTGGCCATTTTTCGAAAGAATGAGCACTTGCATATTTGGAACGCTTGGAGAGTCGGCGGACGAAGAATTGAGCGTAACTTTTGCACACGGTGTCCGTTTTGGGTCTATAAGTACTTTTTGGAAATGTAGCGACCGTTTCGAATTGAAGTCACCACTTCTTCATGACGTATGTGGGATTTTGGCCATTTTTAGACAGAATGAGCACTTGCATATTTAGAACGCTTGGAGAGTCGACGGACGAAGAATTGAGCGTAACTTTTGCACACGGTGTCCGTTTTGGGAATATAAGTACTTTTTGGAAATGTAGCGACCATTTCGAATTGAAGTCACCACTTCTTCGTGATGTATGTGGGATTTTGGCCATTTTTAGACAGAATGAGCACTTGCATATTTAGAACGCTTGGAGAGTCGGCGGACAAAGAATTGAGAACAACTTTTGCACACGGTGTCCGTTTTGGGTCCTTAAGTACTTTTTGGAAATGTAGCGACCGTTTTGGATTGAACTCACCACTTCATCGTGACGTACGAGGGATTTTGGACACTTTTCAAAAGAATGAGCACTTGCATATTTAGAACGCTTGGGGAGTCGGCGTATGAAGAATTGATTTTAGCTTTTGCACACGGTGTCCATTTTGGGCCCATAAGTACCTTTTGGAAATGCAGCTACCGTTTTGGATCGAACTCACCACTTCGTCATGACGTACGAGAGATTTTGTCCATTTTTCAAAAGAATGACCACTTGCATATTTAGAACGCTTAGAGAGTCGGGGGACGAATAATTGAGCGCAACTTTTGCACACGGTGTCCGTTTTGGGCCCTTAAGTACTTTTTGGAAATGTAGGGACCGTTTTTGATTGAACTCACCACTTCTTTGTGACGTATGTGGGATTTTGACCATTTTTCGAAAGAATGAGCACTTGGATATTTAGAACGCTTGGAGAGTCGGCGTACGAAGAATTGAGCGTAACTTTTGCACAAGGTTTACGTTTTGGGCCCATAAGTACTTTTTGGAAATGTAGCGACCGTTTTGGATAGAACCCACCACTTCGTCTTGACGTACGAGGGCTTTTGGCCATTTTTCGGAAGAATGAGCACTTGCATATTTGGAACGCTTGGAGAGTTTGCGTACGAAGAATTGAGCGTAACTTTTGCACACGGTGTCCGTTTTGGGTCCATAAGTACTTTTTGGAAATGTAGCGACCGTTTTGGATTGCACTCACCACTTCATCGTGTGTACGAGGGATTTTGGCCATTTTTCGAAAGAATGAGCACTTGCATGTTTGGAACGCTTGGAGAGTCGGCGTAAGAAGAATTGAGCGTAACTTTTGCACACGGTGTCCGTTTTGGGCCCATAAGTACTTTTTCGAAATGTAGCGACCGTTTTGGATTGAACTCACCACTTCGTCGTGACGTACGAGAGATTTTGGCCATTTTTCAAAAGAATGACCACTTGCATATTTAGAATGCTTAGAGAGTCGACGGACGAATAATTGAGCGCAACTTTTGCACACGGTGTCCGTTTTGGGCCCTTAAGTACTTTTTGGAAATGTAGGGACCATTTTTGATTGAACTCACTACTTCATCGTGACGTACGAGTGATTTTGGCCATTTTTCAAAAGAATGAGCGCTCGCATATTTAGAACGCCTGGAGAGTCGGCGGACGAAGAATTGAGCGTAACTTTTGCACACGGTGTCCGTTTTGGGTCCATAAGTACTTTTTGGAAATGTAGCCACCGTTTCAGATTGAACTCACCACTTCTTCGTGACGTATGAGGGATTTTGGCCATTTTTCGAAAGAATGAGCACTTGCATATTTAGAACGCTTATAGAGTCGACGGACGAAGAATTGTACGTAACTTTGGCACACGATGTCCGTTTTGGGCCCTTAAGTACTTTTTCGAAATGTAGCGACCGTTTTGGATTGAACTCACTACTTCGTCGTGACGTACGAGGTATTTTTGTCATTTTTTAAAAGAATGAGCACTTGCATATTTGGAACGCTTGGAGAGTCGGCGGCCGAAGGATTGAGCATAACTTTTGCACACGGTGGCCGTTTTGGGTCCATAAGTACTTTTTCGAAATGTAGCGACCGTTTTGGATTGAACTCACCACTTCTTCGTGATGTACGAGTGATTTTGGCCATTTTTCGAAAGAATGAGCTCTTGCATATTTGGAACTCTTAGAGAGTCGGCTTACGAAGAATTGAGTTTAACTTTTGCACACGGTGTCCGTTTTAGGCCCATAACTACTTTTTGGAAATGTAGCGACCGTTTTGGATTCAACTCACCACTTCATCCGACGTGCGAGGGATTTTGGTCCTTTTTTGAAAGAATGAGCACTTGCATATTTGGAACGCTTGGAGAGTTGGCGTACGAAGAATTGAGCGTAACTTTTGCACACAGTGTCCGTTTTGGGTCCATAAGTACTTTTTTGGAAATGTAGCGACCGTTTTGGATTGAACTCACAACTTCGTCGTGACGTAATAGGGATTTCGACCATTTTTTGAAAGAATGAGCAGTTGTAAATTTAGAACGCTTGGAGAGTCGGCGGACGAAGAATTGAGCTTAACTTTTGCACATAGTGTTCGTTTTGGGTCCATATATACTTTTTGGAAATGTAGCAACCGTTTTGGATTGAACTCACCACTTCGTCGTGATGCACGAGGGATTTTGGCCATTTTTCGAAAGAATGAGCACTTGCATATTTGGAACGCTTGGAGAGCCGACGGACGAAGAATTGAGCGTTACTTTTGCACACGATGTCCGTTTTGGGCCCATTAGTACTTTTTGGAAATGTAGCGACCGTTTTGGATTGAACTCACCACTTCGTCGTGACGTATGTGGGATTTTGGCCATTTTTTGAAAGAATGAGCACTTGCATATTTCGAACGCTTTTAGATTCGGCGGGCAAAGAATTGAGCGTAACTTTTGCACATGGTGTCCGTTTTGGGCCCATAACTACTTTTTGGAAATTTAGCGACCCTTTTGGATTGAACTCACCACTTCGTCATGACGTACGTGGGATTTTGGCCATTTTTCTAAAGAATGAGCACTTGCATATTTCGAACGCTCGGAGAGTCGACGGACGAAGAATTGAGCGTAACTTTTGCACACAGTGTCCGTTTTTGGCCCATAAGTACTTTCTGGAAATGTAGGGACCGTTTTTGATTGAACTCACCACTTCATCGTGACGTACGAGGGATTTTGGCCATGTTTCGAAAGAATGAGCACTTGCTTATTTGGAACGCTTGGAGAGTCGGCGGACGAAGAATTGAGCGTAACTTTTGAACACGGTGTCCGTTTTGGGTCCATAAGTACTTTTTGGAAATGTAGCGACGGTTTTGGGATTGAGCTCACCACTTCTTCATGACGTATGAGTGATTTTGGCCATTTTTCGAAAGAATGAACTCTTACACATTTGGAACGCTTGGAGAGTCGGCGTACGAAGAGGTGAGCGTGACTTTTGCACACGGTGCCCGTTTTGGGCCCATAAGTACTTTTTCAAAATGCAGCGAGCGTTTTGGATTGAACTAACCACTTCGTCGTGACGTACGAGGGATTTTGGCCATTTTTCGAAAGAATGAGCACTTGCATATTTAGAACGCTTTTAGATTCGGCGGGGCAAAGAATTGAGCGTAACTTTTGCACACGGTGTCCGTTTTGGGCCCATAACTACTTTTTGGAAATTTAGCGACCATTTTGGATTGAACTAACCACTTCGTCGTGATGTACGAGGGATTTTGGCCATCTTTCGAAAGAATGAGCACTTGCATATTTAGAACGCTTGGAGAGTCGGTGGACGAAGAATTGAGCGTAACTTTTGCTCACGTTGTCCGTTTTGGGCCCATAAGTACTTTTTGGAAATGTAGTGACCGTTTTTGATTGAACTCACCACTTCGTCGTAACGTAAGAGGGAGTTCGGGCATTTATCGAAAGAATGAGCACTTGCATATTTGGAACGCTTGGAGAGTTGGCGTACGAAGAATTGAGCGTAACTTTGGCACACGGTGTCCGTTTTGGGCCCATAAGTACTTTTTGGAAGTTCAGCGATCGTTTTAGATTGAACTCTCCACTTCGTCGTAACGTATGAGGGAGTTTGGCCATTTATCGAAAGAATGAGCACTTGCATATTTAGAACGCCTGGAGAGTCGGCCGACGAAGAATTGAGCGTAACTTTTGCACACGGTGTCTGTTTTGGGCCCATAAGTACTTTTTGGAAGTTCAGCGATCGTTTTAGATTGAACTCACCACTTCGTCGTAACGTATGAGGGAGTTTGGCCATTTATCGAAAGAATGAGCACTTGCATATTTGGAACGCTTGGAGATTTGGCGTATGAAGAATTGAGCGTAACTTTTGCACACGGTGTCCGTTTTGGGCCCATAAGTACTTTTTGGAAAAGTAGCGACCGTTTTGGATTGAACTCACCACTTCATCATGACGTACGAGGGATTTTGGTCATTTTTCGAAAGAATGAGCACTTGCATATTTGGAATGCTTGGAGAGTAGGCGGATGAAGAATTGAGCGTAACTTTTACACACGGTGTCCGTTTTGTGTCCATATGTACTTTTTGGTAATGTAGCGACTGTTTTAGATTGAACTCACCACTTCTTCGTGACGTACGAGTGATTTTGGTCATTTTTCGAAAGAATGAGCGCTTGCATATTTGGAACGCTTGGAGAGTCGGCGTTCGAAGAATTGAGTTTAACTTTTGCACACGGTGTCCATTTTGGGCCCATAAGTACTTTTTGGAAATGTAGCGGTCATTTTTGATTGAACTCACCACTTCGTCGTGACGTACGATGGATTTTTGCCATTTTTCGAAAGAATGAGTACCTGCATATTTAGAACGCTTTTAGAGTCGACGGACGAAGAATTGAGCGGAACTTTTGCACACGGTGTCCGTTCTTGGCCCATAAGTACTTTTTGGAAATGTAGCGACCATTTTGGATTGAACTAACCACTTAGTCGTGACGTACGAGGAATTTTGGCCATTTTTGAAAGAATTTGCACTTGCATATTTAGAACGCCTGGAGAGTTGGTCGACGAAGAATTGAGCGTAACTTTTGCACACGGTGTCTATTTTGGGCCCATAAGTACTTTTTGGAAGTTCAGCGACCGTTTTGGATTGAACTCACCACATCGTCATGACGTACAAGGGATTTTGGCCATTTTTCGGAAGAATGAGCACTTGCATATTTAGAACGCCTGGAGAGTCGGCCGACGAAGAATTGAGCGTAACTTTTGCACACGGTGTCTGTTTTGGGCCCATAAGTACTTTTTGGAAGTTCAGCGACCATTTTGGATTGAATTCACCACTTCGTCGTAACGTATGAGCGAGTTTGGCCATTTATCGAAAGAATGAGCACTTGCAAATTTGGAACGCTTGGAGAGTTGGCGTACGAAGAATTGAGCGTAACTTTGGCACACGGTGTCCATTTTGGGCCCGTACGTACTTTTTGGAAATGTAACGACCGTTTTGGATTGAACTCACCACTTCGTCGTGACGTACGAGGGATTTTGGCCATTTTTTGAAAGAATGAGCACTTACATATTTAGAACGCCTGGAGAGTCGACCGACGAAGAATTGAGCGTAACTTTTGCACACGGTGTCTGTTTTGGGCCCATAAGTACTTTTTGGAAGTTCAGCGACCGTTTTGGATTGAACTCACCACTTCGTCGTAACGTATGAGGGAGTTTGGCCATTTATCAAAAGAATGAGCACTTGCATATTTGGAACGCTTGGAGATTTGGCGTATGAAGAATTGAGCGTAACTTTTGCACACGGTGTCCGTTTTGGGCCCATAAGTACTTTTTGGAAGTTCAGCGACCGTTTTGGATTGAACTCACCACTTCGTCATGACGTACGAGGGATTTTGGTCGTTTTTCAAAAGAATGAGCGCTTGCATATTTGGAACGCTTGGAGAGTAGGCGGATGAAGAATTGAGCGTAACTTTTGCACACGGTGTCCGTTTTGTGTCCATAAGTACTTTTTGGAAATGTAGCGACTGTTTCGGATTGAACTCATCACTTCTTCGTGACGTACGAGTGATTTTGGTCGTTTTTCAAAAGAATGAGCGCTTGCATATTTGGAACGCTTGGAGAGTCGGCGTACGAAGAATTGAGTTTAACTTTTGCACACGGTGTCCATTTTGGGCCCATAAGTACTTTTTGGAAATGTAGCGGCCATTTTTGATTGAACTCACCACTTCGTCGTGACGTACGAGGGATTTTTGCCATTTTTCGAAAGAATGAGTACCTGCATAATTAGAACGCTTTTAGAGTCGGCGGACGAAGAATTGAGCGTAACTTTTGCACACGGTGTCCGTTTTGGGCCCATAAGTACTTTTTGGAAATGTAGCGACCATTTTGGATTGAACTCACCACTTCATCATGACGTACGAGAAATTTTGGCCATTTTTCGAAAGAATGAGCACTTGCCTATTTAGAACGCTTGGAGAGTCGGCCGACGAAGTATTGAGCGTAACTCTTGCACACGGTGTCCGTTTTGGGCCCATAAGTACTTTTTGGAAATGTAGCGACCATTTTCGATTGAACTCACCACTTCGTCGT
>NW_019263705.1:0-14441 GCF_002742605.1 Olea europaea var. sylvestris | reverse complement strand
AATCATTCCAAATAAGCAAGTGCTTGTTCTTCCACATACGACTGCAATCCCTCATACGTCATGGGGAAAAGGGTGGGTTCAATACAAAAGGATTGCTACATTTCCTAAAAGTACTTATGGGCCCGAAACGGACATCGTGTGCAAAAGTCACACTCAATTCTTCGATCGCGACAATCCAAGCATTCCAAATAAGCAAGTGCTTGTTCTTCCACAAACGACCCAAATCCCTCATACGTCATCAGGAAAAGGGTGGGTTCAATCCAAAAGGATCGCTACATTTCCCAAAAGTACTTATGGGCCCAGAACGGATATCATAAGAAAAAGTCACACTCAGATCTTCGATCGCCGACAATCCAAGCATTCCAAATAGGCAAGTGCTTGTTCTTCCACAAACGAGGGAAATCACTCATACGTCACGCGGAAAATGGTGGGTTCAATCCAAAAGGATCGCTACATTTCCAAAAAATACTTATGGGCCCTAAACGGACATCGTACGCAATAGTCACACTCAGTTCTTCGATAGCCGACAATCCAACCGTACGAAATGAACAAGTGCTTGTTCTTCCAAAAATGGCCAAAACGATCGTACGTTACGACGAAGCTGTGAGTTCAATTCAAAAGGGTCGCTACATTTTCGAAAAGTACTTATGGGCCCAAAACGGACACCGTATGCAAAAGTTATACTCAGTTCTTCGATCGCCGACAATCCAATCATTCCAAATAAGCAAGTGCTTGTTCTTCCACATACGACTGCAATCCCTCATACGTCATGGGGAAAAGGGTGGGTTCAATCCAAAAGGATCGCTACATTTCCCAAAAGTATTTATGGGCCCGAAATGGACATCCTGTGCAAAAGTCACACTCAATTCTTCGATCGCGACAATCCAAGCATTCCAAATAAGCAGGTGCTTGTTCTTCCACAAACGACCCAAATCCCTCATACGTCATCAGGAAAAGGGTGGGTTCAATCCAAAGGGATCGCTACATTTCCCAAAAGTACTTATGGGCCCAGAACGGACATCGTAAGCAACAGTCACACTCAGATCTTCGATCGTCGACAATCCAAGCATTCCAAATAAGCAAGTGCTTGTTCCTCCACAAACGATAGAAATCACTCATACGTCACACGGAAAAGGGTCGGCTCAATCCAAAAGGATCGCTACATTTCTAAAAAATACTTATGGGCCCAAAACGGAAATCGTATGCAATAGTCACACTTAGTTCTTCGATCGCCGACAATCCAACCGTACCAAACAAACAAGTGCTTGTTCTTCCAAAAATGGCCAAAAATGCATCGTACGTCACGGCGAAGCTGTGAGTTCAATTCAAAAGGGTCGCTACATTTTCGAAAAGTACTTATGGGCCCAAAACGGACACCGTATACAAAAGTTATACTCAGTTCCTCGCTCGCCGACAATCCAATCATTCCAAATAAGCAAGTGCTTGTTCTTCCACATACGACTGCAATCCCTCATACGTCGTGGGGAAAAGGGTGGGTTCAATCTAAAAGGATTGCTACATTTCCCTAAAGTACTTATGGGCCCGAAACGGACATCGTGTGCAAAAGTCACACTCAATTCTTCGATCGCGACAATCCAAGCATTCCAAATAAGCAAGTGCTTGTTCTTCCACAAACGACCCAAATCCCTCATACGTCATCAGGAAAAGGGTGGGTTCAATCCAAAAGGATCGCTACATTTCCCAAAAGTGCTTATGGGCCCAGAACGGATATCGTAAGCAAAAGTCACACTCAGATCTTCGATCGCTGACAATCTAAGCATTCCAAATAGGCAAGTGCTTGTTCTTCCACAAACGAGGGAAATCACTCATACGTCACGTGGAAAAGGGTGGGTTCAATCCAAAAGGATCGCTACATTTCCAAAAAATACTTATGGGCCTAAAACGGACATCGTATGCAATAGTCACACTCAATATATCGATAGCCGACAATCCAACCGTACGAAATGAACAAGTGCTTGTTCTTCCAAAAATGGCCAAAATGCGTCCTACGTCACGGCGAAGCTGTGAGTTCAATTCAAAAGGGTCGCTACATTTTCGAAAAGTACTTATGGGCCCAAAACGAACACCGTATGCAAAAGTTATACTCAGTTCTTCGATAGCCGACAATCCAATCATTCCAAATAAGCAAGTGCTTGTTCTTCCACATACGACTGCAATCCCTCATACGTCAATCCAATCATTCCAAATAAGCAAGTGCTTGTTCTTCCACATACGACTGCAATCCCTCATACGTCATGGGGAAAAGGGTGGGTTCAATCCAAAAGGATCGCTACATTTCCCAAAAGTACTTATGGGCCCGAAACGGACATCGTGTGCAAAAGTCCCACTCAATTCTTCGATCGCGACAATCCAAGCATTCCAAATAAGCAAGTGCTTGTTCTTCCACATACGACTGCAATCCCTCATACGTCATGGGGAAAAGGGTGGGTTCAATCCAAAAGGATCGCTACATTTCCCAAAAGTACTTATGGGCCCGAAACGGACATCGTGTGCAAAAGTCCCACTCAATTCTTCGATCGCGACAATCCAAGCATTCCAAATAAGCAAGTGCTTGTTCTTCCACATACGACTGCAATCCCTCATACGTCATGGGGAAAAGGGTGGGTTCAATCCAAAAGGATCGCTACGTTTCTAAAAAATACTTATGGGCCCAAAACGGACATCGTATGCAATAGTCACACTCAGTTCTTCGATCGCCGACAATCCTACCGTACCAGACAAACAAGTGCTTGTTCTTCAAAAAATGGCCAAAACGCGTCGTACGTCACGGCGAAGCTGTGAGTTCAATTCAAAAGGGTCGCTACATTTTTGAAAAGTACTTATGGGCCCAAAATGGAAACCGTATACAAAAGTTATACTCAGTTCTTCGCTCCCCGACAATCCAATCATTCCAAATAAGCAAGTGCTTGTTCTTCCACATACGACTGCAATCCCTCGTACGTCGTGGGGAGAAGGGTGGGTTCAATCCAAAAGGATTTCTACATTTCCCAAAAGTACTTATGGGCCCGAAACGGACATCGTGTGCAAAAGTCCCACTCAATTCTTCGATCGCGACAATCCAAGCATTCCAAATAAGCAAGTGCTTGTTCTTCCACAAACGACCCAAATCCCTCATACGTCATCAGGAAAAGGGTGGGTTCAATCCAAAAGGATCGCTACATTTCCCAAAAGTGCTTATGGGCCCAGAACGGATATCGTAAGCAAAAGTCACACTTAGATCTTCGATCGTCAACAATCCAAGCATTCCAAATAGGCAAGTGCTTGTTCTTCCACAAACGAGGGAAGTCACTCATACGTCATGCGGAAAAGGGTGGGTTCAATTCAAAAGGATCGCTACATTTCCAAAAAATACTTATGGGCCCAAAACGGACATCGTATGCAATAGTCACACTCAGTTCTTCGATAGCCGACAATCCAACCGTACGAAATGAACAAGTGCATGTTCTTCCAAAAATGGGGAAAACGCGACGTACGTCACGGCAAAGCTGTGAGTTCAATTCAAAAGGGTCGCTACATTTCCGAAAAGTACTTATGGGCCCAAAACGGACACCGTATGCAAAAGTTATACTCAGTTCTTCGATCACCGACAATCCAATCATTCCAAATAAGCAAGTGCTTGTTCTTCCACATACGACTGCAATCCCTCATACGTCATGGGGAAAAGGGTGGGTTCAATCCAAAAGGATCGCTACATTTTCCAAAAGTATTTATGGGCCCGAAACGGACATCATGTGCAAAAGTCACACTCAATTCTTCGATCGCGACAATCCAAGCATTCCAAATAAGCAAGTGCTTGTTCTTCCACAAACGACCCAAATCCCTCATACGTCATCAGGAAAAGGGTGGGTTCAATCCAAAAGAATCGCTACATTTCCCAAAATTACTTATGGGCCCAGAACGGACATCATATGCAAAAGTCACACTCAGATCTTCGATCGCCGACAATCCAAGTATTCCAAATAAGCAAGTGCTTGTTCTTCCACAAACGATCGAAATCCCTCATACGTCACGCGAAAAAGGGTTGGTTCAGTCCAAGAGGATCACAACATTTCCAAAAAATACTTATGGGCCCAAAACCGACATCGTATGCAATAGTCACACTCAGTTCTTCGATCGCCGACAATCCAACCGTACCAAACAAACAAGTGCTTGTTCTTTCAAAAATGACCAAAATGCATCATACGTCACGGCGAAGCTATGAGTTCAATTCAAAAGGGTCGGTACATTTTCGAAAAGTACTTATAGGCCCAAAACGGACACCGTATGCAAAAGTTATACTCAGTTCTTCGATCGCCGACAATCCAATCAATCCAAATAAGCAAGTGCTTGTTCTTCCACATACGACTGCAATCCCTCATACGTCATGGGGAAAAGGGTGGGTTCATTCCAAAAGGATCGCTACATTTCCCAAAAGTCCTTATGGGCCCGAAACGGACATCGTGTGCAAAAGTCACACTCAATTCTTCGATCGTGACAAACCAAGCATTCCAAATAAGCAAGTGCTTGTTCTTCCACAAACGACCCAAATCCCTCATCCATCATCAGGAAAAGGGTGGGTTCAATCCAAAAGGATCGCTAAATTTCCCAAAAGTACTTATTGGGCTAGAACGGACATCGTATGCAAAAGTCACACTCAGATCTTCGATCGCCGACAATCCAAGCATTCCAAATAAGCAAGTGCTTGTCCTTCCACAAACGATAGAAATCACTCATGCGTCACACGGATAAGGGTCGGTTCAATCCAAAAGGATCGCTACATTTCCAAAAAATACTTATGGGCCCAAAACGGACATCGTATGCAATCGTCACACTCAGTTCTTCGATCGCCAACAACCCAACCGTACCAAACAAACAAGTGCTTGTTCTTCCAAAAATGGCTAACATGCATAGTATGTCACGGCAAAGCTGTGAGTTCAATTCAAAAGGGTCGATACATTTTCGAAAAGTACTTATGGGCCCAAAACGGACACCGTATGCAAAAGTTATACTCAGTTCTTCGATAGCCGACAATCCAATCATTCCAAATAAGCAAGTACTTGTTCTTCCACATACTACTGCAATCCCTCATACGTCATGGGAAAAAGGGCGGGTTCAATCCAAAAGGATCGCTACATTTCCCAAAAGTACTTATGGGCCCAAAACGGACATCGTGTGCAAAAGTCACACTCAATTCTTCGATCGCGACAATCCAAGCATTCCAAATAAGCAAATGCTTGTTCTTCCACAAACGACCGAAATCCCTCATACGTCATCAGGAAAAGGGTGGGTTCAATCCAAAAGGATCGCTACATTTCCCAAAAGTGCTTATGGGCCCAGAACGGATATCGTAAGCAAAAGTCACACTCAGATCTTCGATCGCCGACAATCCAAGCATTCCAAATAAGCAAGTGCTTGTTCTTCCACAAACGAGGGAAATCCCTCATACGTCACGCGGAAAAGGGTGGGTTCAATCCAAAAGGATCGCTACATTTCCCAAAAGTGCTTATGGGCCCAGAACGGATATCGTAAGCAAAAGTCACACTCAGATCTTCGATCGCCGACAATCCAAGCATTCCAAATAAGCAAGTGCTTGTTCTTCCACAAACGAGGGAAATCCCTCATACGTCACGCGGAAAAGGGTGGGTTCAATCCAAAAGGATCGCTACATTTCCCAAAAGTGCTTATGGGCCCAGAACGGATATCGTAAGCAAAAGTCACACTCAGATCTTCGATCGCCGACAATCCAAGCATTCCAAATAAGCAAGTGCTTGTTCTTCCACATACGACTGCAATCCCTCATACGTCATGGGGAAAAGGGTGGGTTCAATCCAAAAGGATCACTACATTTCCCAAAAGTATTTATGGGCCCGAAACGGACATCATGTTTAAAAGTCACACTCAATTCTTCGATCGCGACAGTCCAAGCATTCCAAATAAGCAAGTGCTTGTTCTTCCACAAACGACCCAAATCCCTCATACGTCATCAGGAAAAGGGTGGGTTCAATCCAAAAGGATCGCTACATTTCCCAAAAGTACTTATGGGCCCAAAACGGACATCGTATGCAAAAGTCACACTCAATTCTTCGATCGCGACAGTCCAAGCATTCCAAATAAGCAAGCGCTTGTTCTTCCACAAACGACCCAACTCCCTCATACGTCACACGAAAAAGGGTCGGCTCAATCCAAAAGGATCGCTACATTTCTAAAAAATACTTATGGGCCCAAAACGGACATCGTATGCAATAGTCACACTCAGTTCTTCGATCACCGACAATCCAACCGTACCAAACAAACAAGTGCATGTTCTTCCAAAAATGGGCAAAACGCGTTGTACGTCACGGCGAAGCTGTGAGTTCAATTCAAAAGGGTCGCTACATTTTCGAAAAGTACTTATGGGCCCAAAACGGACACCGTATACAAAAGTTATACTCAGTTCTTCGCTCGCCGATAATCCAATCATTCCAAATAAGCAAGTGCTTGTTCTTCCACATACGACTGCAATCCCTCATACGTCGTGGGGAAAAGGGTGGGTTCAATCCAAAAGGATTGCTACATTTCCCAAAAGTACTTATGGGCCCGAAACGGACATCGTGTGCAAAAGTCACACTCAATTCTTCGATCGCGACAATCCAAGCATTCCAAATAAGCAAGTGCTTGTTCTTCCACAAACGACCCAAATCCCTCATACGTCATCAGGAAAAGGGTGGGTTCAATCCAAAAGGATCGCTACATTTCCCAAAAGTGCTTATGGGCCCAGAACGGATATCGTAAGCAAAAGTCACACTCATATCTTCGATCGCCAACAATCCAAGCATTCCAAATAGGCAAGTGCTTGTTCTTCCACGAACGAGGGAAATCACTCATACGTCACGCGGAAAAGGGTGGGTTCAATCCAAAAGGATCTCTACATTTCTAAAAAATACTTATGGGCCCAAAACGGACATCGTAATCAATAGTCACACTCAGTTCTTCGATAGCCGACAATCCAACCGTACGAAATGACAAGTGCTTGTTCTTCCAAAAATTGCCAAAACGCGTCCTACTTCATGGCGAAGCTGTGAGTTCAATTCAAAAGGGTCGCTACATTTCCGAAAAGTACTTATGGGCCCAAAACGGACACCGTATGCAAAAGTTATACTCAGTTCTTCGATCGCCGACAATCCAATCATTCCAAATAAGCAAGTGCTTGTTCTTCCACATACGACTGCAATCCCTCATACGTCATGGGGAAAAGGGTGGGTTCAATCCAAAAGGATCGCTACATTTCCCAAAAGTATTTATGGGCCCGAAACGGACATCATGTACAAAAGTCACACTCAATTCTTCGATCGCGACAATCCAAGCATTCCAAATAAGCAAGTGCTTGTTCTTCCACAAACGACCCAAATCCCTCATACGTCATCAAGAAAAGGGTGGTTCAATCCAAAAGGATCGCTACATTTCCCAAAAGTACTTATGGGCCCAGAACGGACATCGTAAGCAAAAGTCACACTCAGATCTTCGATCGCCGACAATCCAAGCATTCCAAATAGGCAAGTGCTTGTTCTTCCACAAACGATCGAAATCCCTCATACGTCATGCGAAAAAGGGTTGGTTCAGTCCAAAAGGATCACTACATTTCCAAAAAATACTTATGGGCCCAAAACGGACATCGTATGCAATAGTCACACTCAGTTCTTCGATAGCCGACAATCCAACCTTACCAAACAAACAAGTGCTTGTTCTTCCAAAAATGGCCAAAATGCGTCATGCGTCACGGCGAAGCTATGAGTTCAATTCAAAAGGGTCGCTACATTTTCGAAAAGTACTTATGGGCCCAAAACGGACACCGTATGCAAAAGTTATACTCAGTTCTTCGATCGCCGACAATCCAATCATTCCAAATAAGCAAGAGCTTGTTCTTCCACAAACGACCCAAATCCCTCATACATCATCAGGAAAAGGGTGGGTTCAATCCAAAAGGATCACTACATTTCCAAAAAATCCTTATGGGCCCAAAACGGACATCGTATGCAAAAGTCACACTCAATTCTTCGATCGCGACAATCCAAGCATTCCAAATAAGCAAGTGCTTGTTCTTCCACAAACGACCCAAATCCCTCATACATCATCAGGAAAAGGGTGGGTTCAATCCAAAAGGATCGCTACATTTTCCAAAAGTACTTATGGGTCCAGAACGGACATCGTAAGCAAAAGTCACACTCAGATCTTCGATCGTCGACAATCCAAGCATTCCAAATAAGCAAGTGCTTGTTCTTCCACAAACGAGGGAAATCCCTCATACGTCACGCGGAAAAGGGTGGGTTCAATCCAAAAGGATCGCTACATTTCCAAAAAATACTTATGGGCCTAAAACGGACATAGTATGCAATAGTCACACTCAGTTCTTCGATAGCCGACAATCCAACCGTACGAAATGAACAAGTGCTTGTTCTTCCAAAAATGACCAAAATGCGTCGTACGTTACGGCGAAGCGGTGAGTTCAATTCAAAAGGGTCGCTACATTTCCGAAAAGTACTTATGGGCCCAAAACGGACACCGTATGCAAAAGTTATACTCAGTTCTTCGCTCGCCGACAATCCAATGATTCCAAATGAGCAAGTGCTTGTTCTTCCACATACGACTGTAATCCCTCATACGTCATGGGGAAAAGGGTGGGTTCAATCCAAAAGGATTGCTACATTTCCCAAAAGTACTTATGGGCCCGAAACGGACATCGTGCGCAAAAGTCACACTCAATTCTTCGATCGCGTCAATCCAAGCATTCCAAATAAGCAAGTGCTTGTTCTTCCACAAACGACCCAAATCCCTCATACGTCATCAGGAAAAGGGTGGGTTCAATCCAAAAGGATCGCTACATTTCCCAAAAGTACTTATGGGCCCGAAACGGACATCGTGCGCAAAAGTCACACTCAATTCTTCGATCGCGTCAATCCAAGCATTCCAAATAAGCAAGTGCTTGTTCTTCCACAAACGACCCAAATTCCTCATACGTCATCAGGAAAAGGGAGGGTTCAATCCAAAAGGATCGCTACATTTCCCAAAAGTACTTATGGGCCCAAAACGGACATCGTATGCAATAGTCACACTCAGTTCTTCGATCGTCGACAATCCAACCGTACCAAACAAACTAGTGCTTGTTCTTCCAAAAATGGCCAAAATGCATCGTACGTCACGGCGAAGCTGTGAGTTCAATTCAAAAGGGTCGCTACATTTTCGAAAAGTACTTATGGGCCCAAAACGGACACCGTATACAAAAGTTATACTCAGTTCTTCGCTCTCCGACAATCCAATCATTCCAAATAAGCAAGTGCTTGTTCTTCCACATACGACTGCAATCCCTCATACGTCGTGGGGAAAAGGGTGGTTTCAATCCAAAAGGATTGCTACATTTCCCAAAAAGTACTTATGGGCCCGAAACGGACATCGTGTGCAAAAGTCACACTCAATTCTTCGATCGCGACAATCCAAGCGTTCCAAATTAGCAAGTGCTTGTTCTTCCACAAACGACCCAAATCCCTCATACGTCATCAGGAAAAGGGTGGGTTCAATCCAAAAGGATCGCTACATTTCCCAAAAGTACTTATGGGCCCAGAACGGACAACGTAAGCAAAAGTCACACTCAGATCTTCGATCGTCGACAATCCAAGCATTCCAAATAAGCAAGTGCTTGTTCTTCCACAAACGATAGAAATCACTCATACGTCACACGGAAAAGGGTCGGCTCAATCCAATAGGATCGCTACATTTCTAAAAAATACTTATGGGCCCAAAACGGACATCGTATGCAATAGTCACACTCAGTTCTTCGATCGCCGACAATCCAACCGTACCAAACAAACAAGTGCTTGTTCTTCCAAAAATGGCGAAAACGCGTCGTGCTTCACGATGAAGCTGTGAGTTCAATTCAAAAGGGTCGCTACATTTTCGAAAAGTACTTCTGGGCCCAAAACGGACACCGTATACAAAAGTTATACTCGGTTCTTCGCTCGCCGACAATCCAATCATTCCTAATAAGCAAGTGCTTGTTCTTCCACATACGACTGCAATCCCTCATACGTCGTGGGGAAAAGGGTGGGTTCAATCCAAAAGGATTGCAACATTTCCCAAAAGTACTTATGGGCCCGAAACGGACATCGTGTGCAAAAGTCACACTCAATTCTTCGATCGCGACAATCCAAGCGTTCCAAATAAGCAAGTGCTTGTTCTTCCACAAACGACCCAAATAGCTCATACGTCATCAGGAAAAGTGTGGGTTCAATCCAAAAGGATCGCTACATTTCCCAAAAGTGCTTATGGGCCCAGAACGGATATCGTAAGCAAAAGTCACACTCAGATCTTCGATCGCCGACAATCTAAGCATTCCAAATAGGCAAGTGCTTGTTCTTCCACAAACGAGGGGAATCACTCATACGTCACGCGGAAAAGGGTGGGTTCAATCCAAAAGGATTGCTACATTTCCAAAAAATACTTATGGGCCCAAAACGGACATCGTATGCAATAGTCACACTCAGTTCTTCGATAGCCGACAATCCAACCGTACGAAATGAACAAGTGCTTGTTCTTCCAAAAATGGCCAAAACGCGTCGTACGTCACGGCGAAGCTGTGAGTTCAATTCAAAAGGGTCGCTACATTTTCAAAAAGTACTTATGGGCCCAAAATGGACACCGTATGCAAAAGTTATACTCAGTTCTTCGATCGTCGACAATCCAATCATTCCAAATAAGCAAGTGCTTGTTCTTCCACATACGACTGCAATCCCTCATACGTCATGGGGAAAAGGGTGGGTTCAATCCAAAAGGATTGCTACATTTCCCAAAAGTACTTGTGGGCCCAGAACGGACGTCGTAAGCAAAAGTCACACTCAGATCTTCGATCGTCGACAATCCAAGCATTCCAAATAAGCAAGTGCTTGTTCTTCCACAAATGACCCAAATCCCTCATACGTCATCAGGAAAAGGGTGGGTTCAATCCAAAAGGATCGCTACATTTCCCAAAAGTAATTATGGGCCCAGAACGGACATCGTAAGCAAAAGTCACACTCAGATCTTCGATAGCCGACAATCCAACCGTACGAAATGAACAAGTGCTTGTTCTTCAAAAAATGGCCAAAACGCGTCGTACGTCACGGCGAAGCTGTGAGTTCAATTCAAAAGGGTCGCTACATTTTCGAAAAGTACTTATGGGCCCAAAACGGACACCGTATGCAAAAGTTATACTCAGTTCTTCGATCGCCGACAATCCAATCATTCCAAATAAGCAAGTGCTTGTTCTTCCATATACGACTGCAATCCCTCATACGTCATGGGGAAAAGGGTGGGTTCAATCCAAAAGGATCGTTACATTTCCCAAAAGTACTTACGGGCCCAGAACGGACGTCGTAAGCAAAAGTCCCACTCAGATCTTCGATCGTCGACAATCCAAGCATTCCAAATAAGCAAGTGCTGGTTCTTCCACAAACGACCCAAATCCCTCATACGTCATCAGGAAAAGGGTGGGTTCAATCCAAAAGGATCGCTACATTTCCCAAAAGTACTTATGGGCCTAGAAAGGACATTGTAAGCAAAAGTCACACTCAGATCTTCGATAGCCGACAATCCAACCGTACGAAATGAACAAGTGCTTGTTCTTCCAAAAATGGCCAAAACGCGTCGTACGTCACGGCGAAGCTGTGAGTTCAATTCAAAAGGGTCGCTACATTTCCGAAAAGTACTTATGGGCCCAAAACGGACACCGTATGCAAAAGTTATACTCAGTTCTTCGATCGTCGACAATCCAATCATTCCAAATAAGCAAGTGCTTGTTCTTCCACATACGACTGCAATCCCTCATACGTCATGGGGAAAAGGGTGGGTTCAATCCAAAAGGATCGCTACATTTCCCAAAAGTATTTATGGGCCCGAAACGGACATCATGTGCAAAAGTCACACTCAATTCTTCGATCGCGACAATCCAAGCATTCCAAATAAGCAAGTGCTTGTTCTTCCACAAATGACCCAAATCCCTCATACGTCATCCGAAAAAGGGTGGGTTCAATCCAAAAGGATCGCTACATTTCCCAAAAGTACTTATGGGCCCAGAATGGACATCGTAAGCAAAAGTCACACTCAGATCTTCGATAGCCGACAATCCAACCGTACGAAATGAACAAGTGCTTGTTCTTCCAAAAACGGCCAAAACGCGCCGTACGTCACGGCGAAGCTGTGAGTTCAATTCAAAAGGGTCGCTACATTTCCGAAAAGTACTTATGGGCCCAAAACGGACACCGCATGCAAAAGTTATACTCAGTTCTTCGATCGTCGACAATCCAATCATTCCAAATAAGCAAGTGCTTGTTCTTCCACAAACGACCCAAATCCCTCATACGTCGTCAGGAAAAGGGTGGGTTCAATCCAAAAGGATCGCTACATTTCCCAAAAGTAGTTATGGCCCTGAAACGGACATCATGTGCAAAAGTCACACTCAATTCTTCGATCGCGACAATCCAAGCATTCCAAATAAGCAAGTGCTTGTTCTTCCACAAACGACCCAAATCCCTCATACGTCGTCAGGAAAAGGGTGGGTTCAATCCAAAAGGATCGCTACATTTCCCAAAAGTACTTATAGGCCCAGAACGGGCATCGTATGTAAAAGTCACACTCAGATATTCGATCGCCGACAATCCAAGCATTCCAAATAAGCAAGTGCTTGTTCTTCCACAAACGATCGAAATCCCTCATACGTCACGCGAAAAAGGGTTGGTTCAATCCAAAAGGATCACTACATTTCCAAAAAATACTTGTGGGCCCAAAACGGACATCGTATGCAATAGTCACACTCAGTTCTTCGATCGCCGACAATCCAACCGTACCAAACAAACAAGTGCTTGTTCTTCCAAAAATGGCCAAAATGCGTCATACGTCACGGCGAAGCTATAAGTTCAATTCAAAAGGGTCGCTACATTTTCGAAAAGTACTTATAGGCCCAAAACGGACACCGTATGCAAAAGTTATACTCAGTTCATCGATCGCCGACAATCCAATCATTCCAAATAAGCAAGTGCTTATTCTTCCCCATACGACTGCAATCCCTCATACGTCATGGGGAAAAGGGTGGGTTCATTCCAAAAGGATCGCTACATTTCCCAAAAGTCCTTATGGACCCGAAACGGACATCGTGTACAAAAGTCGCACTCAATTCTTCGATCGTGACAATCCAAGCATTCCAAATAAGCAAGTGCTTGTTCTTCCACAAATGACCCAAAACCCTCATACATCATGAGGAAAAGGGTGGGTTCAATCCAAAAGGATCTCTACGTTTCCCAAAAGTACTTATTGGGCTAGAACGGACATCGTATGCAAAAGTCACACTCAGATCTTCGATCGCCGACAATCCAAGCATTCCAAATAAGCAAGTGCTTGTCCTTCCACAAACGATAGAAATCACTCATACGTCACACGGAAAAGGGTCGGTTCAATCCAAAAGGATCGCTACATTTCCAAAAAATACTTATGGGCCCAAAACGGACATCGTATGCAATCGTCACACTCAGTTTTTCGATCGCCAACAATCCAACCGTACCAAACAAACAAGTGCTTGTTCTTCAAAAAATGGCTAACATGCGTAGTATGTCACGGCAAAGCTGTTAGTTCAATTCAAAAGGGTCGATACATTTTCGAAAAGTACTTATGGGCCCAAAACGGACACCGTATGCAAAAGTTATACTCAGTTCTTCGATCGCCGACAATCCAATCATTCCAAATAAGCAAGTACTTGTTCTTCCACATACTACTGCAATCCCTCATACGTCATGGGGAAAAGGGTGGGTTCAATCCAAAAGGATTGCTACATTTCCCAAAAGTACTTATGGGCCCGAAACGGACATCGTGTGCAAAAGTCACACTCAATTCTCCGATCGCGACAATCCAAGCATTCCAAATAAGCAAGTGCCTGTTCTTCCACAAACGACCCAAATCCCTCATACGTCTTCCAGAAAAGGGTGGGTTCAATCCAAAAGGATCGCTACATTTCCCAAAAGTACTTATGGACCCAGAACGGACATCGTAAGCAAAAGTCACACTCAGATCTTCGATCGTCGACAATCCAAGCATTCCAAATAAGCAAGTGCTTGTTCTTCCACAAACGAGGGAAATCCCTTATACGTCACGCGGAAAAGGGTGGGTTCAATCCAAAAGGATCGCTACATTTCCAAAAAATACTTATGGGCCTAAAACGGACATCGTATGCAATAGTCACACTCAGTTCTTTGATAGCCGACAATCCAACCGTACGAAATGAACAAGTGCTTGTTCTTCCAAAAATGGCCAAAACGCATCGTACGTCACGGCGAAGCTGTGAGTTCAATTCAAAAGGGTCGGTACATTTCCGAAAAGTACTTATGGGCCCAAAACGGACACCGTATGCAAAAGTTATACTCAGTTCTTCGATCGTCGACAATCCA
>NW_019263704.1:12766-14447 GCF_002742605.1 Olea europaea var. sylvestris | reverse complement strand
GAATTGTTTAATATAGCTTGGACAAAAAATTTTGTCATCAATGTCAGTTTTTGTAAAGTGTGTAATTTGTGATCCAAAAATCTTTGTGTTTTTGCAATAAAGCCGGCTGTTGTAAAATCTTGTTCATACCTTATATTGATTGGGAAATCTAGTACAAAGAAACTCAATCCACTCTGGTGGAGCTCCAATGGGTGATTAGGTACTTCATGGCTGAACATCCGATGCCAGGCAAAAATTTTGGTGTTTCCTTTCATTTCAATTTTCTATTGGTTTCAATTACTTATTAGTGGAATTCATTTATAAAAATTGCTTCCATTTCTTGCCACGTTTCCGGGATAAGATCAATTGCGCTTGAGATTTATTTAGAAAAATTTAGTAGCATTAAAATAATGCTTCTTTTCTCGTGCAAAACACGTGCATTTCTTCAAATCCCTATATTGGTAGAAGTGAGAACCAAACTATCGTATAGTCCTTCATCCAAAGCTATGCATAATATATATGATGTTACTTTCATAATGGGTCAGCTAAAAACTCCAAGTCAATCACAACCTTAAGTGAATATTTAAGGCATATACCTGTGTTGTGATTCTATATTTTCCATATCAACTTACATTTTTGAGGAGAACTATTGCTCTTATGTCATGCAGCAAAGAAAACAAAAGCACCCTACATCAAGTTTTATGAAGAAAAGAAGAGGAAACAAACAAACTCCACAATTTGGAAACCCAAATCTTGTTGTAGAAGGTATTTTTTCGGATTCTTGTTTTCTTAATTTGTTCTAATTTTTATTTTCAAGTTACTGATACTGGAAAATTTATTAGCAGACAAGAAGCTAAATTTAGTGGAAAATGCTGTTGATGTTCAAGAGGAGAGGGTGAATGAGGAAACTGGTTTAGGGATTGTCTTAGGTTTGGCATGTAGTAAATTGGGTAGCTCAAGACAAAAAGCATTAGTAAGAAATCTTTGAAACTTGTGAGAGTCCAGAAGCATCTATCAAATGATTCAGCTATACAAACTAGCAATAAATCGTTAAATCTCATGGGACTAATTATTTAAATATAATGACTGAATTTGTAGAGAGGAAATTGTGTTATATAGCTGGAGCAATTTGTAAAACGCATCTTCATTTCTTTGTTTTGTGCATGCAGCGTGCTTATCTTGTGTAACAACACTCCAAAGGCTTCTTCAGCTTTCGTAATTAAAAAATAGGATCTTTATGAATTATTTTCATTGACATTTTTCAAATAATATTTATTGTTTTTTCACATTTTTTTATTTAATGTGCATTTGACAGTCAAGTAGGATTCTAACTGTTAAAGTATTCGAATATAAATTAAATAATCATCTAAGTGGAATACCAAAAATTGGAATTCATCTAATGTAATTGATATAAAATAAAAATAGAAAGGATGTTTGACTCTTCAAATATGTAGAGTCAAATCTACTCTATATTTTAAAATTTTAAATAGAGCGTGTGTTGAACGTTAACTTTAGGCACTTCCTCCTTAAAATTAAGAGTATCTTATCTTTAAAGATACAACAATTTGTGATATATAGAAGACAAAGCTCAAAAAAATGAAAAGGTTGATGGTAATTTAACAAATTTCATTGAGGTAAACAAAATACACTTGCAAAAGATGGACAACTAATGAGGCTGAAAACTCTTAATACTGAAGAAGGT
>NW_019263704.1:3873-12620 GCF_002742605.1 Olea europaea var. sylvestris | reverse complement strand
TTTAGATTTTCAATTCTTTGGCTGTCTTATGGATCTGTTGATATAATTTTTTTTAAAAGAAAGTTGGGAACACGTGTCTTATTGATTTAAAGAAGCATAATGGATGATGGTTGATAAGTTTATTTATATAGACATTTAATAGCTCTTTAAGCAATCATATGTTTAATTTATTGAAGCTTTGCCAGAAGCGACTAGTCGCTTCCCGATTGCCTCTTTACTTTAGTTTAGTCATGATTGGAAATAGAATTGAAAGAAAGAAGCAAAAAATGACGAAGTATAAAGTTTGAGGATCAAATTGCAAATATCCAATGGTCGATTTTGGACCACAAGAGATACATCAAAGATTCATTGGAGTCAATTAGATGTAGTTAGTAGTAAAAAAGGAATGGAATATATCAGAATATTACCATAAATCGATTTCCAATCACATAAGATATATTCCGAATTTTTAGTCAAAGATTGAGATCCATTTTTGATATAGTAAACATTCGAATTGAAAAAAAATCCTACTTCTAGCAAAATTTTATCTCTTTGAGTTAGCTTTCCAACACATTTTAAATCAATGCAATCGGATATTGAAAGAAATTGTTATGATCCAAATAATGAGTGCTGTGCAAAGACAAAAAAAATCACACTTGAAGGTAACTTCCCTTATTCGATTGGAACTCTTTTGGAAACCAATTTGAACATGATTTTAACCAATTTTCGACTCCAACAAATATATAACAGTAGAATACATAAAGAAAACCTCTCCTACATCTCTTACACGCACACACACGCACACACACACACACCCCAATATTGATCAATTATTATAATCAAATGAGGAAATTTCATAGTTTTTGTGAGAAATTCGGATGAGACTTATTGTTCATGCAAGTGGAGATTCATCAGGAAACCATTGAAGAGATTCAAGATTTCAAGATTCATATTCATCTTCTCAATTTATCAAAAATTCAAGTTATGCCTTTCCACTTAAATATAATTTTTTGAAATTTCAAAATGTTAGGCTAGTTTTATACATTGCTAGAATGAGATGAATTCTTTTTATGATATTTTTAGTTTTTAATTAATTATTATGAATTTAACTTAGTTTTATTTGTGGATGTTTATTATCGTTTTTACCGTTCTTTTTCAATTACTTGATCACCAATTCAATTGTTAGTTGATTTTATTTTTATTGAGATAAGCAATAGGGATTAAGCGCAATATAATAATATTATAAGGTTCGATAGAGGATATAGATGTATTTATACTTTATATGGTTTCAATAGATATTCTAGCACTTGTTAATGCATATATCATGTTTGCATCTTTCATCGAGAGATAGAATGATCACATGAATGGAATAAATTTGATCACTATCGAGAGAGACTTTCAATTAAATTAGAAAAATTGACCAATATGAATGATTCTAAATTGTCAATTTAATTCTTACACTAAAAATGGAATGACAAGAGGGATTTGACATCTTAGCAATACTTTCACATATTGAAAAAACCCACCAAATCACTTTCTAGTTTAATTGATAATTTACATATTAGTTCGAAAAATTACAACAACTTGTTTGATATTCAATTAAAGTTGCAATTAATCTTACTTGGTCAAATATATAGTCATCGTAGGTTCGATACTCTATTTATTACTTTATTATTTGTTCACGATCCCGTTCACTTGCGGGAAATCAAACGATCAAGTTTTTTACGACATTGTTGAGGACTATTGTTTTTGATAAGTTTTAGTTAATTTTAACTTTAATCTGAATTTTATTTTATTTTTCTTAGCTTAGTTCATTAATTTAGAAAAAATTTACAGTGTTTCTTTCTTCATTTTTCAGGACATTGTATACGAAGTTCGAGAATCTAGAGATCTTGCTCAAGTTGACCCAGAGATTGAACGAACATTCTACCTTCGAAAAAGACAAAAACACACCAAAAATAGAAAGTGAAAGTCATGGCAGAGGAAAATTCGAATTAAATAGCCATTGAGGCTATCTTGAAGTAGCACAGCTGCATGAAGTTGCAGCCAATGAAAACATTGGTTGATGGGAGGGTATATGATTCCAGCGGTCGTTGAGAGCTAATCCAGTATCAAATATTCGATATTTGATCAACCAAATTTTTGCTTGAGGATTGATGTGATCAACATGTTCCAAAATAAACTACAATTCTTTGGGAGATCTACCGAAAATCCTAATGCTCGTATATTAAGATTTTTGGACATATGTGCAACAATAGAATACCCAGGGATTTCAACTGAAGCAATCCAGCTGAGACTTTTTCCATCCACTTTGAGAGATTTAGCAAGAGAATAGTTAGACATTTATTTACCTCAAAGTATTACTACATGGAACCAATTAAGTCAAAAGTTCCTGAGTAAATATTTCCCACTAAAGAGGATTACAAAGCTAAGGGATGAGATTACCACCTTCCAACAACTAGACTCAGAATGCTACTCAGAGGCATGGGAACGATACAAGGGTTTACTCTGTCAATGCCCATAACACTGACTGCAAAAATGACTCCAAGTACATTATTATTACATTGGTCTAAACCCAATTAGCCGGGTGAACGTAAACTCTGCATGCAATGGTTCGATCATAAAAAGAACTTCAGATCAAGTCTACCAAATAATGGAAGATTTGATATTCACCAATGCACTTTGGCCTACTAAAAGGATGAGTGGACGGAAAGCAGCTCGACTATTCGAAGTTGACTCTCTAACAACAATTTCAGAATAGTTGGCATCACTAGCACATAAGGTGGATCGAATGAGTGCAACACAGACAATGGGACTGAAATGCAAACATTGTGGTAGGAAGCGCAAAAGTGTTGGTTGTAATTTATGGTCTCATTTTGTTCAAACAGTGGAGGATGTGAACTATACTCAGAATTTTCAGAGGCAGCAACACAATCTTAATCCAAGCACCTATTTCCTAGGCTGGAGAAATCACCTAAACTTTTAATGGAGTAATAATCAGGGGGCTCAAATCGAACCATAACAGACTGCGCGTTAGGTTTTCCAGCAAAATGAAAAGATATCTTCATTAGACGATCTTGTGACTAAGTTGGCAGAGATCTCTACTCAACACATGCAAAGCACAGACAAGAATTTACAAGTTCAGGGAGTTGCCATCAAGAATTTAAAAAATTAGATGGGATAAATAGTAAAAGCACTCTCAGAAAGAAAACAAAGAGCACTACCAAGCGACACTGAGATAAATCCTAAATAGTAGGTAATGGCAGTAAAAGTTGTAGAGAGCGAGGAGATTGAGGCAATCACTACACGCAGTGGGACTCAACTTCCAAAAATGAAAGTCGAGAGATGGGTAACATTAAATAAAAAGGTACATTCAAGCAAGTGAATATATATGAAGTAGTTCCATATCAAATGTCAGAAAATCTATATGTTAAGGCAACCTCTCTTATCAAACCTTATGTACCTTCAATCCCATTTTCATAGAGATTACAAAAAGGAAGCTTGATGATCAATTCGAGAAATTCTAGGATATTCTACAGAAGTTTCACATCAATATTCCATTCATCAATGTAATCAGACAGATCTTGAAGTATGTAAATTTCTCAAAAGACATGATATCTAAGAAAAGAAAGCTTCCAGACTGGGAGGAAGTGGCATTGACCGATCAGAGCAGTGCGAGATCACCAAAACTAAAGGACCCAGTGAGTTTCACTTTACCCATTCACTAAGCAAAGAATTTCTTTTGAATACTTTATGTGATACGTGTGCAAGTGTTAATCTAATGTCGTTGTCTACTTTCAGGGAACTAGGAGTTAGGAAAGTCCAATAATTGAATGTGACGCTGCAGCTGGAAAATAGAAGCATCAGATACCTATCGGGCAATGTTGAGGATGTGCTCATCAAGGCTGGAAAGCTTATATTCCCAGCAGACTTCCTTGCTATGGATATCGAAGATGATCCTAGGTCGACCATTCTTAACAACAAGTCGAACATTGATTGACATGGAGAAGGGCGAACTTATAGAAAGGGTGGAGAACACACACGAAGTCTTTGAACTATACAACCCATCCAAGCAAATAGCAAGCCCTGAAGAGGCCAAAATTTGTTGTTGAAAGAGGCCAACAAGACTCGAAGGGGACAGAGTCTAAACATATAGGGAACCTTGGACGAGGAAAGAATGGAGAGTTCAAGGTTTGGAGGGCAAAAAGAGGATGTAAAGCTGGAAATTTCAAGGAGTGTAAGATTGTACGATTCCTGTATGAACACCCATGATCAATTCCTCCAAATAGCCTAGATAAAGACTATAAATTAAGCACTTATTCGGAGGCAACCCAATTTTCTAACCCTTTTATTTATTTTTACTTTATGTACCACATTGCATATAGATTTATGTAGATTATTAGATTGCATTAGATTTAGGCACATTTGTATTTATAGGGTATCACCATCCTTTCATGTTTCACCTTAGGCCCTTGAAGTTATGGTTGGCTATTTCGATTATTTGGGCTAAGTAACACATGTTCTAAATTATTTGATTTTTAATGTTTGATTTAACCGCTATATGCAGGAATATAACGTCGCGTAACACTCTAACCAACATTGACCAAGGAAAAAGTAGGATTGTCTAGCCGTCATCCATAGTGTCTTCCACATTTAACATACAAATTCGGGAAATACCTTTTTCCTTTTTATCCCTGTTCCCTTATATTCTTACTTTTGCTTTAGGACATTGTAGATAATATCGGTTTTAAGTTTGGGGGTAGGAAATACTTTGAATATTCTTTTTTGGGTTTTCTTATGTTTTTGTGTGTTTGCTTTAATAGATTAAAAAAATGGTTTGACAATAGACTACTTGATTATCCCTCATATCATATGTATGGTAGAGGATATGGTATTTTCATTTTTATCCTCTCCCACTACTACTACGATGGACTAAATAAAGATAATTTATTTGCTTAAAAAAAATCAATACACTTTTGTGTATCTAGTTCATAGTCAAAGTCTCATATTTATAAAGAAAAATTAGGGCTATAAGGATTCCCGTTCTTGTCCTCTTCCACTACTTGAGTCAATTGAAAAGAAAAAAAATGAATATAGAATTTACACAATATAATATGTTAAAATAAATTTTACTAAGTAAATAATAAGAGAGTATTTAGCTATTATTATATCTTTTTAGGTTATTTTAATTATCTCTTCTACCTAAATAGCTAATTACTTTCTTGTTAAACTCATTCCAAAATGAAGATCTCAATTCTCATAACAACATGTGTACATCATCTTGAATTCTTCCTATTCTCATTAACAACCTTTATACATCTGCAAATATTTGACATAAAACTAAAGAACAAAGGATTATATTAAAATTTCATGAAATTCAGAGACATAAAAAATGACTAGATCTACCAAGAATTACTCATTTGAATCATTTCAAAACACTAAACAATTTAACCAATAAATGTAACATATTGAAAATGAAAATAAAAACAGTTCATACGTCGGAGGAGGGGTGACCTAGAGCTAAATGAGTAAAATCATCGACTAGACTTTACACTTTATTCTTCATAATTATAATCTATTGTCGCCATATGCCAGGGATTGAAAACTCACCCCATTGTTTCTTCCCTCTTCTTCTCTCTGTTTCTTCTCTTCTTCACAATTTCTCCTCGTGGAGTGTGTACAGATGCTGAAAAACAAAGCATATTAATTTGCCAGACATTGTAACTATAGCATATATGTTAGAGTAAATTCTGTGAAATGGAAGAAATCCTACATACCCGTATCACTAATTGAAGAAATTGGAAATGTCAATAAATTCGTCGTCTCCTATCTGTACTTAAGCTTCGGTGCATTTAGCTGTCCCGAACAAAATTTTGTCATCATAGGGCAATCTTCAATTCTCAATAGATCAAGTGAAGGGAGCACATCTTCATAATTATGAGAGCAAAACATTTTGAATCTTGGAAGTCCGATTAGTTCTATACGCCTCAATTCATGGAACACAATATTGCTAGTCATTCCTTTGTATCACTAATTGAAGAAATTGGAAATGTCAATAAATTCGTCGTCTCCTATCTGTACTTAAGCTTCGGTGCATTTAGCTGTCCCGAACAAAATTTTGTCATCATAGGGCAATCTTCAATTCTCAATAGATCAAGTGAAGGGAGCACATCTTCATAATTATGAGAGCAAAACATTTTGAATCTTGGAAGTCCGATTAGTTCTATACGCCTCAATTCATGGAACACAATATTGCTAGTCATTCCTTCTTTAACCACTTCTTCTTTTTCTCTTCCAAAGACTTCTTCAATTTCGCCACAAAAACTGACACACAGAGTTTCTAAAGCCATAAACGAGTTAATCATAGAAGTCGGGAATAAGTACTTCAACCTGGTACATGATTCAACATCAAGACATTTCAAATTATGGAAGACACGGATTCCTTTAGGAACCATCCTCATAATGTACACCAAGTAATCATCTTTCCTCAAGCATAATAATTTAAGTTGACCAAGTATACTGATTTCTTCTTCATAGTCTTTATTAACATTTAGACCCTCAAAGTCGAATATAACATTTAATGCCTAATGTAGGAGGATCCGAATCGAGTGATGCTGATTTGTCAGATAGCACGATGATGGCGCTGAGATACCATGAGATGGCAGATCGGCGCAAAGATGGAAAGTGAATCACAATTATTTCCTTAATTGGGGGAATTTGACGCGTATTTGGTAATTTGGCCATAACTTTGGCTACGGTTATCTAAATCGCTACTATGACCCCAATTCGGAAAGCTCTCTTCGCCGCGCATGTCGTGGCCACCCAACTATGCTCAGTAGATATCAATTTTGAGCCCAAAATCCACTGTTTTCCTTTCCAAAATTCAATTTTAAGTTATTTTTTGCTATTTATGGTAATATTTTGTTTCCATTTTTCCATATGTTAGAAAACTTGAATTGAGCCAAATTTTTGGCAACCTACTTCTTTTACTTAATATTTTATTCTGGTATAATTTTGGAATTTTGCCATTTTTGGTAATTTTTCCATAATTTAATATTTCGCAGCTATTTAACCCGGCTTGTGGGTTAATTTTGGTCATTCTGCATTATTAATAATATTGAGTTGATTTCAGAGTATTTTCTCTAGTTTATGGGCACTTTCTATCATTTCTTTCTTGCGAATCATCTGCTACAATAAGCTAATAGGATAATCACTATCCTACTCGGCGTCAGTTGGTATCAGAGCATCAGCATCTTCTTGAGAGATAAATTCCATCAGTTATAATGGATGGTGGACGTGGTCGTGGTCATAGAGGGCAGGATCCGATTGAGGAAGTCCCACACCGTGATCGTAATATTCGGGATGTGACGATTGAAGATTTGCAAAGACAAGTTGTAGAGTTAACCCAATGTTTGGCGAAGCAGAAGTTCGATAATCATGATGTAGAGGGTCACAATTCTGATACCAGTTTCGAAAACCTGTATCACCATCGTGCTCGAGTTTGGGAGCATCGTGGATGGGAGGATCATCGTGTGGATCTCGGGTTCAGAGTCGATCTGCCTGAGTTTTCTGATACGTTGTAGGCTGAAGGATTTATTGATTGGCAAATTTTTGAATATAAAGAGGTTCCAGATCGTGTCAAAGTGAAACTGGTTGCCATCAAACTCAAAGGTAGAGCATCTGCATGGTGGGAATAGTTGAAGCATTCACGGGAGCGGCAGGGAAAATCCAAAATTACTGACTAGGAGAAGATGAAGAAGAAGATGAAAGGGTATTTCCTCCCTTTTGGGCTATACTCAAACCTTGTTTTAGAGGCTCCATTCACTAAGGCAAGGTGCAAGATCAGTCAATGATTATACTGAGGAACTCAATGAGCTGGTGGCTTGGAATGATTTATCTGAGACGGAGGAATAGATGGTATCAAGGTATTTTGGGGCATTAAGACAGCCCCTGCAAGATGTTCTCAGCCTTCATTCATTGTGGACGGTTTCTGAAGCATATCAGCGGGCACTTGTAGTAGAGTAAGAGGCCAGTGGTCAGAGGTGAAGGAAGTCAGCCAGTTTACCCTCAAGAATCTCGTCCTGCTTATCAACCACAGTAGGACAATAGGAATAGTATTCAAAAATAGCTTTATATTCATTAGAAACCTATTCACCATAATTTATAATATCTTGTACCAATTTATTAAAAATGTCAAGATTGTCATCTAAATCTTTTGAGCGAACAATTTTGAAACTGAAGAAACTTTCAAGCAAGAAAAGTTTACTGGCATGGATTGAGTCAAATAAAGCTCATCAAGCTTTTTTCAAAGTTTTTCGACAGTGTCATGTTTGCTAACTTTTCGTAAAATAGTATTAGATTATTGCAAGATAATAGAGGTATAAACAAGTTCATCAAACTTATTTTTCTGATCTTAGCTAGTCATAGTCACGACAAAAGAATTATAAATGACCCTTGAAACTTTTTGTTGTATTAAAATATCTTTCATCTTTTGTTACCAAATAGAAAAATCNTCAGCTATACGGACTAAAAATGTTAATGTAACGACTGGACTGACACTTATTTATATATGGTACTTAAAGAATGCTTAATAAGCCAAGTAGCATTATTCGTGAAACGTCATGGGACTAGTAACTTAAATACTGATGAGTGAAATTGATATTGATGAGTAAATTGGTAGAGAGGGAATTGTTTAATATAGCTTGGACAAAAAATTTTGTCATCAATGTCAGTTTTTGTAAAGTGTGTAATTTGTGATCCAAAAATCT
>NW_019263704.1:0-702 GCF_002742605.1 Olea europaea var. sylvestris | reverse complement strand
ACACCGGAAAAGAAACAACTCCGAAGGTAAAATAAACTCCATTCAAGAAAAAAAAGATTTTGGCCACCGTAAGCGAAATAAATGCAATGAAGGGAAAGGTTCCTGGGTGGTGGTATGATACTTGTGCTATAGTGCATGTATCATATGATAAATTTTTATTCAAAACCTATCAAGAAGTAGATGGAGATCAAGAGATTCAAATGGGCAACGAAGTTCGGTCCAAAGTAATTGGCAAGGGAAATTTTGATATTATCTTCACTTCCGGGAAAACCTTCATCCTTACTAATGTACTACATGTTCCAGAAATGAATAGGAACTTGGTTAGTGGAAATCTCTTAGGAAAACCGGATACCAAATGTGTGTATGAATCCGGTAAACTTGTATTATCCCTTAAAGGAAATTTTGTTGGAAAAGGCTATTCTTGTGATGGAATGGTACCGTTGACAATGAAATACATAAATCTAATTTTGCTTATGTTTTTGAATTATTTTCATTATGGCATGCTAGATTAGGACATATTGGTAACAACACTATAAAACATATGAAAAAGTGTGATTTGATTTCATATGATGAAAATAATACTTATAAATGTAAAACATGTGTAGAATAAAAAATGATTAAAAAGCCATACCAAAATGTAAAAAGAACTTCTAGTATTTTGGAATTAATTCATTCAGATATATGTGAATTAAATGACATGTT
>NW_019263703.1:4602-4833 GCF_002742605.1 Olea europaea var. sylvestris | reverse complement strand
CCCCGCTCCTATGCCATTCAACGGCCATTCAATCAAGGAGTTAAGCCCCGTTCGGTTCTCCCGATCTGGCTTTCCTGGGTCACTTCAGTCTTCAAAGATGAAAGAAGTCACTTTTCTTTCTTCACCCGCTTAAAGCAATCGTTCTTTATGCCAAAAAGACCGGCTTTCATCAACCCGGATTGAAGTCTTCTGACCGGAAAAGGTCTTTAGGATCAAAGGGGGCTCTTTCAT
>NW_019263703.1:0-374 GCF_002742605.1 Olea europaea var. sylvestris | reverse complement strand
GGGATTTCAAGCTCGCAATAAGCAGTAGATTTGACGGGAACTCTCACTCATTTTCTCCGAAGGAGATCCAGGGATTTCTTCGGTGGGAGGGCAATCTCTTCGCTCGCCCGATAGTCCCAGAACACGAAGCGCAGGTGTGCTTTGTCCCCGATCCTTCCTCCACTACACGGCCGGACCGAACGACTTTTCTTTCACAAACATCTGGTACGAAGCATTGAATTCTTTTTCTTCGCTTCCACTTAAGTTGCTATAGAGATAAGATACGGAGACAGGGAAATAGATGTAATGTAGACAAGTTGAAGGCTTAAACATACAAGCATGGTGGATGTATCTTGAGTCTCGGAGGAAGCTCCACCTGATAGGACACTATTCCT
>NW_019263702.1:11181-14456 GCF_002742605.1 Olea europaea var. sylvestris | reverse complement strand
CGAATTTCCTAATTTTAGCAATTTTCCATATTTTGTTAGTTTTTGATTCTTTTCCATATTTTGGGGATTATGATCGACTTTTGAACGACTTTTACCTAGTTTTTAGGTTTAGTATAAATAGGAGTTTCCATTCAATTATTAAGAACTTTTGACATTATTGATATTGAATTAAAGTGAGGCGTATTGTCTTCTCTTCATCGTTCTTCATTGAACAACTTCGAACTTATCAAGTGTTAACTTGTGGCATTCAAACAAGGGGTCTTTCAAGAGTCATTCTTGTTGGGTTTTTTTGTTTGACTTTCTTTTGGGTTAATCCTAAACTCTTGGATTAATTTGGCTTTCTTGGGTTTGTCAATCTCGTTGTGGGTTTCGTAGTCAACGTTGCTATGGGGTTCGCATCATATATTCACCTAGCTGCCATTGTCGATGAGCATGCGCTTGAGTCTGTTTCGAGCTACTACAGCTCTTACCACTAACGCATTACAATAGGGGTGGTGAACTCCTTGTGCATCTTCTTGAGATAGTGATTGGGGCCATCCTGTTGGTCTCTTGGGTCTGATTGACAATGTAAGTAATCAATGGTGGATCCTTTGCTTCCCTTGTGCAGTTCCTCTGGATGCTCCTGGTGTTTCCCTCTATGTGAGGTCCTCTAATGACTGTATCAATTTCCCTAATAACTTGGCCTCTAGATAGAGCCTGAACCCTATGCCTAGATTCTCCTCTGCCCTTGGATTCTCTCCTCCAGATTGACTGGTCTCTATATCGCCTCTCTCCCCTATTTGGGGAGGTGGACCTACGAGGGTATTTACCCCTTCTGAAGGAGCGTAGATTGCTCTGATTTGAGGATCGAGGAGCATCCTTGCATTTTGTGGTATCGTGTCCATAAAGTTGGTGAAAGGTGCAGAACCTTGCCCCTTCCAGGGGCCTGCTTGATCACTTCTTCTTCTTCTTTTTCTTCTTTTGATTGCTGTTCCTGCCTTCGGATGGTCCCGTCTCGACAGGGACATTCTCGTATGCCAATACCGGTACTGCATTTAGTGTGGCAGAAGCGGATGTGGGAGCTATTGTGTGTCCTGCTTAGGTCCATTGCTAGGTGATGAGGTGCACTGCTGGTCCTCGACCTACCTGTCTTTGAGGCGGAGGGAGTCCCTATGCTACACGATTTCGATGGTCAATCATCTCTTCGTTGACAATCTCCACTCTCATCATTTCTACCAGTTCATCACATATGGTAGGGTTCTTATGGCACACATCCGTCCAGAACAAAGTGTTCAAGGCTGAAAGGGCCTCTCTGTTAGTGACTTGTTTGCAGTATGTGATTTCATCAATGAATCTGGCGATATAGCTTTTCAACGTCTCGCCAGGAGCTTGTCTCATATCTTGTAGGCATTACACTGGGGCTTCTCATTCCCTTCATGAAAGGTATTGGTTCAAAAATGCCTTCTTCAAGTCTGGCCAATTTCTGATGCTCAGAGGCAGTAACCTACTGTACCACACCGCAGCAGCTCATAGGGTTAGATGAAAGGCTCTACATTTCAGTGCCGGTGAGGCTCCTCTGATGCTCATCTGCGTCATGTACTTTGATATTTTTGTGGGTCCCACTTTCTTTCATACTTTAGGATTTTAGGGGGCATGAAGTTTGCAGACATCAGGAAGCTTCGAATTTCTCTAGAGAAGGGGAGGTTATCATCATCGTCATCAATTTCGTAGGAGCAACATGGTCCTTCAGATCCTTCCCCCTCTGATGCATTTTGGGGAATTGAAGGCTCCCCTCCCCGACTACCCCAATCCATAGGTTTCTCCTCTCCTGCCTATTTCTAGGCGAAGGTAGTTATTCTTGTTCCTGCTCTTGTCAAACTGATCTCTGCATGGAACGGACCCTATTCCTAGGGTTCTGCCCTATTCGATCAAAGACACTGACAAACCTTTGTGGATCGTATTCTGGTGGGAAGTTATCTCCTAGCGGTGGTTTTGCTAGTTGGCTAGCCTATGCGTAGGATGTAATATCTACACCCACTTCTCTTTCAAGGGGGTGTTCCCGATGCTGGCTCGAATGGCCTCGGCTATGAGATGCAGGAATTTCTTGAGTTGGGTAAGATCCTTAAGACATCTGGAAGCCCTGATGACCTCGACATGCATGAAAAATTCACGCATCGCCATATTCTGAGCTGCAATATCCCTCACGCCTTCAACTATTTGAGCCATTCCTTCAGTGAGCGCTACTGTCCTGTTGCCTCGATGACGTCGGTGATAAGGTCTCCTATGCGTAACATTAGTCCGGATCACCTCTTCTTCAGAGGCATCCCTTTGTCCTTCAAAATTTGCATCTTCATTACTACAACTCATCTTGTCTACCTTTTCAAGGGTGTTAAGAATTTTCATTGTAGGTTGACTTTGTTCTTTTCAAGAGCGTTCCCTTTTGAGGGTAAGTTGATGGTTTGCCGGTGGCTTTTTCGGCAAAAAATTTGGAAATTGTGATCGGGAAGTATTCTCACATACAGTTCCAATCTATTGACCTCGCGAATTGGACCCTCACGTGGCCAACGGATAGCCACCCCACATAATTCTCCCTGCGCACAACAATGCACGGTCAGAAGCACACGGTCGGAACCAGAGGAGGTGGTGGCAGTCGCATACACTTCGATGGTCAAATTAGTGTTGGTTGATAGGAACGATGCTTAAGTTATGCAAGAGAGTGGGGAGGAGAATATATATTTTTTAGTATGGAGAGCTAAGTTGTAAGAGTTTCATTACCTTTGTCTCTTGCCAAACCTTGGGTATTTATAGACGTAGAGCACCGTTGGATATGGGACACGTGTATGCATCTGACGGTATGAGGCATCCGCTCATAGGCGTCTAGAGTGGGCGGGCAACTAATTCTTCTGAGTCAAGTTGACATAAAGTTGATATGTCACATCAATTAATCCTTAGAGGTAGAGAGGATCCTAACACAGATAGCTTTTCTGAGTGTGGCAGCAGAGAGATCTTCTAAAGGAGCACCTCAAAGTGCTTAACACTTCGGAATCAGGGGGTACTTCGGATAATTCAATGGATCTTCTCTGCGTCTCGCAATGCGTCAAGTTGGGGGTCATAGGATTACTTCGGAACCACTTCGAATGAACATGTGGCACTTCGGAGTACAGTGTTCCTGTTGTTCAAAGGTGGTGCAGTAGGGCGAAGTTCAATGTTTCGAAGTAGTTCAGGTAGGGGTGTAACATACATACATACATACATACATACATACATACATACATACATATATATATATATATATA
>NW_019263702.1:0-2797 GCF_002742605.1 Olea europaea var. sylvestris | reverse complement strand
CTTAGGTTTGATCTGGATCTTTATTCTTAGAACCGAGTGAACTTTGAACTCTGAATATGTAAACTGCTTCCTTCAACGACCTCATGCCTTCACAAAATATTTACTATTTTAGTTTCTTGCTCTCACTGTATCAATTCTTAAAGAATAAAATTCTAGACTTCTGTTAAACAAAAACTATTTTTTTTGCTAAAATAAGAATGAAACTTTCTATTAAATCTTTCAAGAACCTATGGAAATAAAGATTTAGAAACTCATATTAATATCAAAATTTTGGAATTTTATTTCTATTAGAATTTATACAAGGCTTCTATTTGGTACAAAGGGATTTCCAAAAAAATTGATTTTTCAAACTGAATATGGCTATTGATTACAATTCAAGATTTCAAGATGATTTCTATCTATTTCAATGCCTCTATTTATACAGGTCTATGAGATTCTATTACATTATTAAGTACATCAGCAAAAGTACATTTGCCTCTCTATTATTTTTCTTCTTGGACCTATATCTTCACATGCTTTTTCAACTTTTTCCAAAGAGCATCTTTCTTTATTATTGTCATTTATCTTTTATGTCTCTACATGTAGCTTTATTATTGTCCTCCATATGGCTTTGTCAAAGGTGCTCTATTATTGTCTTCTTCTTTCACATGTAGCTGGGGCATTCCCTTAGCTGGCAAGATTCTTTTATAGTGGTAGGATATCCTGACAATTGATGTATTTCGAATCTTGTAATATAATCTTTCAATATTTCTGATTTTCCATGTCCTTGATTTGATACCAGCATCTAGTTTTCATATTGGCATAGGCATGAGAATTTTTTGTCAAGCAAATTTTTGGCAATGTTGTATATGCTTTTAATTCCAAGTGCTCTTCTATGTCTGATCCATGATTTTGTCACTGTTAGAACTTTTCTATCATTTTCCACCATATCTATTTGGAAGCTAGCTGCAACATACCCAATTGATATTATATATTCAACTGGATAATAAACAACTACATCGTATTTAGAACTTATTGAATAAAATTTCAAATATATTCTTCGTCCCTTGGCAAATCATAATATTTCTTTTATGAATATGTCATCAAATTTTGAAATTTCAATCAAATCTTTTCCTAGATATATCAAATCCATAAATCCACAGTCTGCTATAATTTTTATAAATGAAGAGTCTCCTCCTTCCATGGCTATTATTCTGGAATAAACATTATTTCCTGGAGAAATGAAATATGAATCATTAATTTTTATTTCATAAGCAATTTTGACTATGTCAGCATATTTTTCTTCTTTTGGATCTAAAGGGATTTTATCCACTTGGTCTATGATGCTAATTATTTTGGAATCTCTTTTTTTATCAGTTGGTATATTGTCACGTCTGGGTCCACTGTCGCTTTTAGCAATCCTTGTTTGGTATTGATTTGGAAAATTCATTTTTGAGCTCTTTGGTATATCTGTCTCAGACAGTATATCTTTTAGTTGTGCTGCAATAGCATCAACTTGATTTTTGAGTTTTATGGCCTCTTTATGATGCTCAATAGTGATATTCAACAATATTTTTATATTTGAGTTGAACATCTCTGAGATCTATGTTGCTCCAGTTTTTATATCTTCAGATTCTTCTTTAAGAGAATCTGTTCTTTTTTGTATATGTAGGATAGATTGGTATAGCTCCATGACCTTAAATTTATCCATCAGCAAATTCTATGTTTCTGCTGAAAAAATCTACAAGAAAATTATTAACTCCTTTAATATGAACTATATCAAAATTATAAAATGCTAAATAAGCTTGTCATCTATGGAGCCTTCTGTATTAAGGTTTTGATGGTAATTTATTCCTGATTAATCTTGCAACTTGCGAATTATCAGTTTCAACAATAAATTTCTTGGATAACAAAGATAATGATAACTTTTTTATTCCTCTAATAATTGCTAATAATTCTTTCTCATGAATGGTATAATTTATTTCTGCTTAATTAAAAGTTCCACTTGAATATCTATAAATTTGTTTTAAATCTATTTTTAATATTGCTGCCCAATATTTATCTGAGGCATCATATTAACAATCAAATTATCTTTTTCATCTGATAATCTTAATTTTGATAGATTTTTACGTTCTTCTTTTAATGATTTAACTATTTCTGTATGTTCTTCATTTTATCATTTAGTATTTATTTTTTAAGTAAAATTTGTATTTTATGTATTTTCTTAGAAAGATTTTCAATAAAACCTGCTGCATAATTTAAACATCCTAAAGATTTTTGTATTTGTTCATTGGATTCTAATTTATCTGGAAAAATTTCTAATTGTTTTGATATATAAGTATGCAATTTTATTCCTCTTTTATCTATTAATAATTCAAGAAAATTCATCTCTTATTTTTCTATTATAAATTTCTTTTTAGAAAGTACAATTCCTTTTTTTTTTTACATTCATTTATGAATTGTATTAAATGATTCATATGTTCAACTTTACTGTTAGAACATATCAGTATATCATCTATATAAACAATTAGAAATTCATTAAATTTTTTTAAATATATTATCCATTTTTCTTTGATATATTTGTGGTGCATTTTTTAATCCAAATGACATTACTAACCATTCATATTTTTCTTGAGGTGTACTAAATGCAATATATTGTATACTATCTTCTTTCATTTTTATTTGTCAAAATCCTGATTTGCAGTTGAATTTAGAATAATATTATTTTCCTTTTACAATGTTTATTAAAACTTCTTTATTTGGTAAAAAAAATCCATCAAATTAGTATATTTATTTAATCTTTATAATTTATAACCAT
>NW_019263701.1:9768-14457 GCF_002742605.1 Olea europaea var. sylvestris | reverse complement strand
ATCTATACTATATTGAGTGTTATTCGGAATTTATGCATGTCTTTTGGCAATAGATTTTTATGTTAATTTCAGTGTTGTATTCTATATAATTAGAATATTGGTTATATTTTATTCAATGTAATGGATGGATTAGTGCTCCATTTAGGAACTTAAGATCTTCTTTTAGAGTTTCAATTTATTCCTTTCCTTCAGAATATTCTCCATCGTCACTAGCCTTAGTTGTATATGACAAACTTGTATAGAAGTTTGAAATAACATTGCTAGAATTTCTACAGATCCACGAGTGGTAAGTTGCAACTACCAAAATCTATTAAAACAACAGAAAAGAGATTGCTGGATTTTGATACCCAATAAATCTCGAACGATTATGTAAAACGTCGGATTATATTTTCACATGCCTTGATCGATGGTGAATTGATTACTAAAAAGGAAGTCTAAAGGCTCAACTCAACAACGTGGACCGTTGGAAGTAACTTAAGAAATTAATATTGCTCACGATCCATATATTTGCCTATTGGACGGTTTTTGGATCTTGGTTTAACCCTTCTTCTGGTCCTTATATATATATATATATATAGAGAGAGAGAGAGCGTGTATTTCTATAGAATAAAAATCATGTGTCTGCCTTTGCATTTTGATCTCCTCTTTGTGCCTTCTGCCATTTGGTTTCCTTCTTACTTTTGTGGCCACAAATCAACACCAATATTTTTTCCTTTGTGGGTGATATTGAGAAGCAACCAAGGTGAATATATTGATTGTGGTTCAAAGCCGTTTGGAATGGTCGTTTGGTAGAGAAAGGTAACGTGACACTAAGGCCTGAAAATCATCGATTCTAAGATCTTAGAGCGAGCTTTCGCAACAATTAATATCAAAGCTCCTAGATGGATTTCTGGCTAAAATCTAACCGAAAATAGTCCCATACTAGTAGAAACATAATAAAAAAATTTAAAAATTCGTAAAAGTCAGACCTATAGATGTGATTTCCAACCAATCCAGAGACCTATGGGTAAAACTGATGCCATATTCGAGATGTACAGGTAGCAGCACTCTTGGACGAATGATGCATAAGACCAACGACGACCCATGGCAAGAGGCGCGTGGAACTCCAACGATCGCGCATGTGGGTGCATGAGCAGTTTTTCAAAAACAATATCTTCTGATGGATTGTTCTAAATGGTGAGACGGACCTTTTAGTGGAGTTCAATTTCTGTTTTTGGTAAAATTGTGGTTTTAGACAAATTTGCCTCTTGTACGTTCGGGATTTAATTTTACTTAATTGGTTGCCGCGATTGTTGAAAACTTTAGGGCAAATAGTGATGTCCCTAAAGTAATTAATTTGCATCACTCCATATATAAAGACCCTTAGACTTGGTCCACTTCGATATATTGGCTTATCCCATCTACATTCCAACATTAGCGAGTCATTGTGTGGGATGACATTAGAATTGGGTTACCAAGTGGGATAACCATTTGCCCATGCTAGAAATCCTGTAATTATTTGCCTTATTTGAAGTGTTGAATTTAATTACAAGTTGATTATTGATTTTGGGTTTTGATTGCCATTAAGTCATTGTGTGAAATTGCATAATGTGGAAACTGAATTTTTATTGACATACATTTGTGTTGTATTGATTATTCTATTAGAATACCTGAATTTGACCAGTTTGACCATTCACTTTACTGAGTTCTCAAATCTCAGAAAAGCCTAACAACTTAGAATGGCGTATTGTGACCTTGAGATTACTTTGTGTGACCTAATTATGCATTGTGGTGGTTTCGTTTTAAAATGACTTCACATTTTGAAATGGAAATTTTAAAATGAAAAATGAGACTTTTTGATTTAACAAAAGATGAGGAAAATTTTGGTTCAACAAAAAGTTTTAAAAGTTATAGATGGCAATTTTTCTACTAATTTGACAGAAATATAAAAAAAAAAAAGAATATAATGAACTTACTTACACTTCAAATATAAAGACAATTTAAGCTCTAGAAGCAAAGTTGTAAATAAAATAAAATGTCCAAAAGTTTTCTTATGTTGATCTCTTTAAGTCCAACACAAATTTCAACTCTCAATAGGGTTTCCAAATATAACTTCAACTAAAATTTGTCAATAGACTTTTAATAGGATTCCAAAAGCATTTCAAATAAAATTCTTCTTAATGTGCACTTTAATTAGAGCTCTCAAGTATCTTCATCAAAGAATTGGGTCACACTCAAATTTTAACAATCTCTACCTTATCACATATTTCAGTACAACAAATGAAACTCTGAAATTTCTCCACCAAGAAAAATAAGTTCGACTGCAGCAAAATAGAATGAACTTTTCAACCAGAACCAAACTTCTCTACCTCACAAAAAATTACTCTTCATCTTCCACAGTATCCGCAAATGATACCCGAATCCAAACACCAAGTTCCCAAAATTCCCATAAGAAATTTAAGATTCAACAATCAGGGTTAAAGCACACCTCGTAACAGAACTAATTCTTAATGTTTTCACCGAAGGCCCCTTGCTAGTCTCGACATCATCAAAAACCCAAAAAGCACACGCAACCAAATCAGTATCCTTGCACCTATCTCTAATGGGTCCATTTGTAACAGTTGAATATGATGGAACCGCGAACAATGGTAGCAAAGTGGTATTACTCATATCCTCCAAACTCAACTGAGTAGCATTCTTCAATAAGGACCTAGAGCCAAATCCTAAAAGTACAATACCAAACTGAATTTCCACCATGGTACTAAACATGTGCTAACTTTTCTTCATCAATTATGCCCGACCTTGCAAGATGTATAATTGTGATCCCTTCCATTCCTCCAATACAACATGAACAGCCTTACGGACCCTCAAAACTCCACCTGCTCCAGAGAACGTGTACCCTTTCGAATCAAAAGTAATCAAAAAAATGAAATTATTCTTCAATCTGGAATATGTTGAACATGATCAAGTGTTCTACATGTTCTATCTACTAACTTCAATTTGACTCTATCAAGACTAGCTACCCGATAAAGTTCATTATTACCCATGACAACGACACCTTGCATCACCATTTTATGTGTTTCAAACAAATCCCAATTGGAACACATGGAACGTACAAGCTGAGTCCAAAATCTACTCCTCATCAGGTCTGGATTCCATTTCAAAAATCGTTAAGACGTCTCCATCACTTAAAGAGTCCTCAACTATATTGATCTCGTCAGAAGTTTTTGATCGCTTCCCATGATTTGTAGTCGAAGTACCTTTATTCTACAATTTTTAGCAATCTCTATTAATGCATCATTTCTTCTTGAAAAAATGGTAAACCTGATTGCTGAAACTCGACGTTGACTTACCCCTTCGTCGATCACCATAAACCACAAGACCTTCATTATCCTTGGACTCAGATCCAACCAGATGCTTCATTTCTCCAGGGCATCATATACGCTTCAATGGTGAGAGTATCATGACTGCACAAAATCGTGTCCCTAAACAAAGTAAACGAAGCGAGCAGCGAACACAAGAGGATTAAGGCCAAATCTTCTTCATCATACTTCATCTCTAATGTCTCCAAATCAGCGATAATCTCCTTGAACACAGCCAGATGATCTTCTAAAGATTCATCTTCTGCCATGCGATGAGAATACAATATGTGCTTTAAATGCAATTTGCTCGTCAGACTTTTAGTCATGCATAATTGTTCCAACTTTAACCACAATGCAGCTACTGTCTTCCCCTTCAAAATGTCTTGAAGAATATTGTAGAGAGATGAAGATGAATTTGTGAAAGTATCTTCCAATCCTTCCATTGTTTCTCCTTCCTTGTCCAAGTTATGGACATTTTGTCAAATCCTAATAACGCATAATCCAAATACAGCTCGCATCTTCACTTGTCACAACAAAAATCTTGTATTGCAATCCAAAAGTGGAATTTAATAAGCCATGGTTGCCATCAATAACAGAAAACCTCAAACAAAATCACAACCAATAATTCTAATACCACTTGTTGGGAACGGAGAGGCAAATATGAAACAATATGAAGTATTGATCACATAAACAAAAACAAGATTAAAACAAGAAGATACTAGCAGAGGAATCGAGTAAGTTTATTAATTGACAACCAACGAAGAAAAAATACAATTTCAACAATGCATAAATTGGAAGAAGAGTCAAATATATATAGGGACAATTCAAGCCCTAGAATCATAGTTGTAGATGAAATTGAATGTCCAAAAAATTTGTTTTCTTGATCTCTTTAAGTCCAACACAGATTTCAACTTTCAATAGGACTTTAAAATGGAACTTAAACTAGAATTTACCAATAGATTTCACAAGCATTTCAAATAGAATTATTCTTAATGTGTATTTTAATTAAAACTCTCAATTATCTTCGTCAAAGAATTCGGGTTACACCCAAATTCAAAATAATTGCACATGAAGATTGTATGAAAAATGAGTGGAAAATATCTATCACATGGTCTGATTGAATGAGCTAAATGCAATCAATCCAGTCACTCTCGCCTTAATTCAACTTTATTATCTATTCAGATCTTCATGGAATATTCTTTGAATCGAATCAGATTATCACTTGGTAGAGAATGAGATGTAATATGCACTTTCCTATTCCTCAGATATTTCAAAGATTTTGCCGTTGCTGCCTTATCCTCACATTGTTGTTCACATTCCTTTGCTCTAATAATTATGTACCCCAGAT
>NW_019263701.1:0-4419 GCF_002742605.1 Olea europaea var. sylvestris | reverse complement strand
TATATTCCCTATTGGTAAAGAAAAAATTGAAGAAATATATAGAGATATAGATTATAGTTGTAAGAATAATATAGGATTTGATTTCGTGAAAACTTATAGAGAAATAAGAAAAGTAGAAGATATTATAACTAAACATACGGATATACAAGAAGAAATCTCAGAATGATTATTTAAAGGATATATAACTAAGAAAGGTCAACCTATAATCTTTGAAGAATTATTAAAATATAAAGAATATTTAAAGGTGCTCAAAAGATTGAAAAATATAGATATAGGTCCTGAAAGATATTTAAAAGATTGAAAAATATAAATATAGGACCTGATTGACAATTTCTTAAAAATATAAAATAAATCTTATAAATAATTTCATTAAGGGCAATATAGTACTTTTAATAAGAAAGGCTATTATGAAAAATAGGAAGAATCTACCAGCCATCTTCAAAGTTGTCCCAGTCAGCAAACCCAGTTAGCGGCAGAAATTGGAACGGGACTGTCCAAAATTGGGAGATGACTGCCACCCTAGGCAGAGGTTGGACATCAAAAGTGCAATTTATCTCCATAAATAAAAATGAGTTAGTTCCCTGTCCATCATTTTCTGGACGGGATAATTTTAAGAATGACTAGGTCAAATGACCACTTTACCAGTTCATCACTTTAATCCAAAATTTTTGCCAATCTTCACAATAGCTTTTTCTAGGTTAAAAGACAAAAATAACCGTAAGTTTATAAAATTACAATGGCATAATTTTGTTTTAAAAGACAAATATACCCTTAAGCTACAAATTAAAAAATCAAATATTTTTCATTTCTTAATATTTAACAATTTTATTTAATTATTTTTTTAAAACACTTACTTCAATAAAAAAATTAATATTTAATTTAATTACTTCTTAAAATATTCACAAAACTTCAATAAAAAAATTAATATTTAACTTAATTTCTTCTTAAAATATTCAGAAAAATAAATAAAAATGAAATCGAAAAAGTCTTCCGGGCAGTCCCGATCCCGACTCGTGTAGTCCGTAACGGATCATGGTCCGGACCCAGACCGTCCGGGTCGGGGGGGCCGGCCCGGAAAATTACTTCTTTTTATTTTTATTTTTTTAGAGAACGAAATTTGAATCTTATAATTTTTTTAAAAAAAAAATCTAATCTAATTCGTTTCCCATAATTTATTTTTCATTTCTTTCTTCTTTTAATTTTTTTGCTCATTCATGTATGTATTTTTTTTCTTGAATTTAATTTATTTTTCATTAATTTAATTTAATTTATGTATTATTTAATTTTTATTTACTCTTTTTAATGTGCAAGGAAATGATTTTATTTCTTACGTAGTAATGCATGTAATTTGATTTGTTATATTTTAAAATATAATAAATGTTGATAATTTCTTATAAATATTTTAACGTGTATTATTTTTGCAGAATGGAGTACCACCTAGACAGTATCATGTGAGCTCATTTTGGGAAAAGCTACGTTGTATCGGTATTGGAATGACTCAATGAGGAACATATAGTCATACTCCGTCGATCATTCCTATGGTCCTTCTATCTGTTGAAGGACATGCAATTTTTCGCCCAGATTATTGATTCCTTATTATTTTGGCTTCAAAAGCCAGTCGATGTCAATCAACCTTTGAATACAACTATGACTAAATAATTAATTAAATAAACAAAATAATCAATGAAATATTTAAAGAATAAATTAAATTAAATATTAATTTTTTATTTTAGTAAGTCTTTAAAATAAATAATTAAATAAAGTAATTATGATCATGTCTTATTACGATCCTATGAGCAAATTAGAAGACTATACTCAATCCAACATGTGAACTCCCACCAGACTCATGTCTCTTTCTGATTACGATCCTGTGAACAAATTTTGTGTGTAATAGTGAGATCACGATGAGTAACAATTCTCTCGAGAATAATGTTTAGATATGAAAGATTGATGGGGTTTCGACTTACTGGGAATTTGAACTAGTACATTTTCTAACTATTTTATGAAAGTAAAAGGTAGTATTGGTTACGTATATTGTTCATTTAATATTTAATTACTTTATTTAATCACTAATTTAAATAAAAATTAATATTTATTTTAATTTCTTATTTAAATATTTTTTAATTAATTGTCTTAATTAGCTATGTATATTACTTATTTATTGTTTAATTATTTATTTAATCACTAAATTAAATTAATATTTAATTTAATTTCCTATTTAGATATTTCATTAATTAATTATCTTAATTGATTATGTATATTATGCATTTAAAATTTAATTACTTTATTTAATTGTTTATTTAATCACTTATTTAAATAAAAGAATTAATATCTATTTTAATTCTTATTTAAATATTTCATTAATTAATTATCTTAAGTAATTATGTATATTCTTTATTTAATATTTAATTACTTTGTTTAGTTATTTATTTAATCACTTAATTAAATAAAAAATAATATTTAATTTACTTTCTTATTTAGATATTCCAGTAATTAATCATCTTAATTGGTTATGTCTATTCTTAGTAATTAATATTTAATTACTTTATTTTAGTTGCTAATTTAAATAAAAACATTATATCATAATGTACAAGTGGCATAACATTATTCGAGATTTGAAAAACAATTTTTTCGATTCTCCACTCATAAAATTCCACATGTACATTATGGACATTCTTATGAAATAGCACATATAGAATTATCCAATATTTAATTAGATTTCTCGTTTAAATTTTTTTTATTAATTACCTTAATTGGTTATGTATATTTAATTACTTTATTTAATTATTTATTTTAAACACTTACTCATATAAAAAATTAATATTTAATTTAATTTTTTCTTTAAATATTTCATTAATTAATTACCTTAATTTGTTATGTATATTGTTTATTTAATATTTCATTACTTTATTTAATCACTTATTCGAATAGAAAATTAATATTTAATTTAATTTATCCTTTAAATATCTCATTAATTAATTACCTTGATTGGTTATGTAGATTGGTTATTTAATATTTAATTAGAACATAAATCACACATTGTATTAGAATATCTAACAGAAATGGGAGTCGAACTTTAGGCATGGTCACATTTTCAATACATTGAACATTATTTAAAAATGCCGAAACTATATTTCATCTACTAAATGAAATCGAGTGAGAAGTTCCCGATTATAGTATGTTACTCTCTATCCAACGAATGTGTAATATCTATTTAAATTCTATGTACTCTCTATTTATAGTGTATTACTGATTTCCTCAATTTTCTTTATTTATAGTGTATTATATATGTAATTAAGAATATTAGTTATTTATTATACAATTACATAAAAACTAAAGCATTACAAACATTATAAAAAAAAAATGCTTACATTTGAAATTATTATAATTACGGATCACAATGTAAATAAAGAACGCTTGCATTTTAATGTGTGTTTAGTTTATCAGCTCTACGCCACGTTCGATGCTAAAAATTCAATGTACTTCAATTACGGCTGTCAATGGATTGAATTTTTATCCGAATTCGATGCAATTAATGGGAGATGGATTTAGGGTCTCAATCCGATAACACAATCGAGGTTCGAATTCGATAATTCGTTAACTAAATAAATTAATAGATTGGATTTTGATCCGAATCCGATCTGAATTCGATGAAATTAATGGGAGGTGGATTTAGGGTCTTAATCCGATAACCCAATCGAGATTCAAATCCGATAATCCGTTAAGTAAATGAATCAAATATGGATATAGGTCAATCTAATCTGATAAATAAATAAAATCTTTATTTTCCTCTTTTTTTCAATTTCGGATCGGATATACGATAACATAGTTAATCGGATATCCGATAACATAGTTAATCGGATATGAATTTCACATTCAAATATCCATCGGATTATTGAATTGGATCGGATACAGCCCTAACTTCAATGCGAAGATTTCACAATCATCCGGGTCAATTTCACGAAAGAGGTTGGGCAACGTACTGTCAACAGATGTTCTCTTCTTTGCCTCGATCACGTATGGAGAAACAATGTGTTGTGACAACAATCTAGTCCTCTTGTTAACCATTTGCTCTGGCACGTCAATAATATATTTCGTACAGGGTGTCATCCAAACTCGCGATGTTATCTGTCAAGTTGGGGGTCCTCTCCGACATAGTTATGTATATTATTTATTTAATATTTAATTACGTTGTTTAATTAATTATTTAATCACTTAATTAAATAAAAAAATTAATATTTAATTTAATTTCTTATTTAAATATTTCATTTATAAATTATCTTAATTGGTTGTGTGTAGTATGTATTTAATATTTCATTACCTTGTTTAAATAAAATTTTCAATATATACAATTATTTCACAAATAAAAAAATATTTACAATTATTTCGTCCCCACCATCAGCACATCTTCCATCTCCA
>NW_019263700.1:11095-14465 GCF_002742605.1 Olea europaea var. sylvestris | reverse complement strand
TTCTTTCGAAAAATGGCCGAAATCCCTCATACGTCACGACGAAGTGGTGAGTTCAATCCAAAATGGTCGCTACATTTCAAAAATGTTCTTATGGGCCCAAAACGGACACCGTGTGGAAAAGTTACGCTCAATTCTTCGTACGCCGACAATCTAAGCATTCCAAATATGCAAGAGCTCATTCTTTCAAAAAATGGCCGAAATACCTCATACGTCAGGACGTAGTGGTGAGTTCAATCCAAAATGGTCGCTACATTTCCAAAAAGTTCTTATGGACCCAAAACGGACACCGTGTGTCAAAGTTACGCTCAATTCCACGTCCGTCGACAATCCAAGCATTCCAAATATGCAATTACTCATTCTTTCGACAAATGGCCGAAATCCCTCTAACGTCACGACGAAGTGGTGAGTTCAATCCAAAATGGTCGCTACATTTCCAAAAAGTTCTTATGGACCCAAAGCGGACACCGTGTGCAAAAGTTATGCTCAATTCTTCGTCTGCCGACCCTCCAAGCATTCTAAGTATACGAGTGCGCATTCTTTTGAAGAATGGCCAAAATCCCTCGTATGTCACGACGAAGTTGTGAGTTAAATCCAAAACGGTCGCTATATTTTCAAAAAGTACTTATGGGCCCAGAATGGACACCGTGTGCAAAAGTTAAGATCAATTCTTCATACGTCGACAATCCAAGCGTTCCAAATATGCAATTGCTCATTCTTTCGAAAAATGGTCAAAATCCCTCTTACGTCACGACGAAGTGGTGAGTTCAATCCAAAATGGTCGCTATATTTCCAAAAAGTTTTTATGGGCCGAAAGCGGACACCGTGTGCAAAAGTTATGCTCAATTCTTCGTCTGCCGACTCTCGAAGCATTCTAAGTATACAAGTGCTCATTCTTTTGAAGAATGACCAAAATCCCTCGTACGTCACGTAGAAGTAGTGTGTTCAATCCAAAATGGTCGCTACATTTCCAGAAAGTACTTATGGGCCCAAAACGGGCACCGTGTGTAAAAGTTACGCTCAATTCCTCGTCCGCCGACTCTCCAAGCATTCTAAATATACAAGCGCGCATTCTTTTGAAGAATGGCTAAAATCCCCCGTACGTCACGACGAAGTTGTGAGTTAAATCCAAAACAGTCTCTATATTTCCAAAAAGTACTTATGGGCCGAAAACGGACACCGTGTGCAAAAGTTACACTCAATTCTTCGTACGCCGACAATCCAAGCGTTACAAATATGCAATTGCTCATTCTTTCAAAAAATGGCTGAAATCCCTCTAACGTCACGACGAAGTGGTGAGTTCAATCCAAAACGGTCGCTACATTTCCAAAAAGTTCTTATGGGCCCTAAGCGGACACCGTGTGCAAAAGTTATGCTCAATTCTTCGTCTGCCGACCCTCCAAGCATTCTAAGTATACATACGCCGACAATCTAAGCATTCCAAATATGCAAGTGCTCATTCTTTCAAAAAATGGCCGAAATACCTCATACGTCAGGACGTAGTGGTGAGTTCAATTCAAAACGGTCGCTACATTTCCAAAAAGTTCTTATGGACCCAAAACGGACACCGTGTGCCAAAGTTACGCTCAATTCCTCGTCCGCCGACAATCCAAGCATTCCAAATATGCAATTACTCATTCTTTCGACAAATGGCCAAAATCCCTCTAACGTCACGACAAAGTGGTGAGTTCAATCCAAAACGGTCGCTACATTTCCAAAAAGTTCTTATGGGCCCAAAGCGGACACCGTGTGCAAAAGTTATGCTCAATTCTTCGTCTGCCGACCCTCCAAGCATTCTAAGTATACAAGTGCGCATTCTTTTGAAGAATGGCCAAAATCCCTCGTATGTCACGACGAAGTTGTGAGTTAAATCCAAAACGGTCGCTATATTTCGAAAAAGTACTTATAGGCCCAAAACGGACACCGTGTGCAAAAGTTAAGATCAATTCTTCGTACGCCGACAATCCAAGCGTTCCAAATATGCAATTGCTCATTCTTTCGAAAAATGGCCGAAATCCCTCTTACGTCACGATGAAGTGGTGAGTTCAATTCAGAACGGTCGCTACATTTCCAAAACGTTCTTATGGGCCCAAAGCGGACACCGTGTGAAAAAGTTATCCTCAATTCTTCGTCTGCCGACTCTCCAATCATTCTCAGTATACAAGCGCTCATTCTTTTGAAGAATGGCCAAAATCCCTCGTACGTAACGACGAAGTTGTGTGTTCAATCAAAAATGGTCGCCATATTTCCAAAAAGTACTTATGGGCCAAAAACGGACACCGTGTGCAAAAGTAATGCTCAATTCTTCGTACGTCGACATTCCAAGCGTTCAAAATATGCAAGTGCTCATTCTTTCGAAAAATGGCCGAAATCCCTCATACGTCACGACGAAGTGGTGAGTTCAATCCAAAACGGTCGCTACATTTCAAAAAAGTTCTTATGGGCTCGAAACGGACACCGTGTGCAAAAGTTACGCTCAATTCTTCGTACGCCGACAATCTAAGCATTCCAAATATGCAAGAGCTCATTCTTTCAAAAAATGGTCAAAATACCTCATACGTCAGGACGTAGTGGTGAGTTCAATCCAAAATGGTCGCTACATTTCCAAAAAGTTCTTATGGACCCAAAGCGGACACCGTGTGCCAAAGTTACGCTCAATTCCTCGTCCGCCGACAATCCAAGCGTTCCAAATATGCAAATGTTCATTCTTTCAAAAAATGGCCGAAATCCCTCTAACGTCACGACGAAGTGGTGAGTTCAATCCAAAACGGTCGCTACATTTCCAAAAAGTTCTTATGGGCCCAAAGCGGACACCGTGTGCAAAAGTTATGCTCAATTCTTCGTCTGCCGACCCTCCAAGCATTCTAAGTATACAAGTGCGCATTCTTTCGAAGAATGGCCAAAGTCCCTCGTACGTCAGGACGAAGTTGTGAGTTAAATCCAAAACGGTCGCTATATTTCCAAAAAGTACTTATGGGCCCAAAACGGACACCGTGTGCAAAAGTTACGCTCAATTCTTCGTACGTCGACAATCCAAGCATTCCAAATATGCAATTGCTAATTCTTTCGAAAAATGGCCGAAATCCCTCTTACGTCACGATGAAGTGGTGAGTTCAATTCAGAACGGTCGCTACATTTTCAAAAAGTACTCATGGGCCCAAAACGGACACCGTGTGCAAAAGTAACGCTCGATTCTTCGTACGCCGACAATCCAAGCGCTCAAAATATGCAAGTGCTCATTCTTTCGAAAAATGGTCGAAATATCTCGTACGTCACGATGAAGTGGTGAGTTCAATCCAAAACGGTCGCTACATTTCCAAAAAGTTCTTATGGGCCCAAAACGGACACCGTGTGCAAAAGTTACGCTCAATTC